>NC_056578.1:16733239-16853076 GCF_018340385.1 Cyprinus carpio
GTTTCTTTATCTTTTTGACTGCCTTCTGTTATTACCCTGCCTGCCTTCGTTACCAACCCTTTGCTGCCTGCCCCTTGGACTGTGTACTTCATATTGGATTATCGTTGTTCTTTGATTGCTGTCCTGCCCCGACCTTGAGCTTGGTAACTATTTATGATTCTGTCAAATCTGCTCTACTGCCTTACCTGTGCATTGACCACTGCTTGTACGACCACGTTTACTAATAATGCTGCAAATGGATTCCAGTCATTGTGATGAATCATTACAGAAGTCTTCGCCAATACATGATCCAGCAGCGATATACCATATCTCGTCGGAACTGTCAGCGCAGGCAACTCAGCTAGCTGCTCACCAACGCCAGCTGCAGAAACTCACCACTCTCACGGAGGAGTTAGTCAGGACGGTGCAAACGCTGCGTGTCTCCTCACCCGAGCCTTCCAGTCCTCCTACAAACATCCTTGTCATGGCGGCGGCAGCACCCAATTCCAGCGTAAGTCCCCGTTTAGCATTTCCTGAGAAATATGACGGAGATCCAGTTCAGTGCAAGGGGTTTTTACTTCAGTGTACCATGTTTGTCAATCAACAGCCAGCCCTGCACGCCTCTGAGGAGGGGAGGATTTCCTTTGTCTGTTCATTACTCAGAGGACGGGCGTTAGAGTGGATGACGGCGGTGTGGAGTAGTGGTGGCTCACCATTCCCATCATTTGAAGCTTTCCTCCAATGCTTTCAGGCAGTCTTTGATCATTCAAGGGATGAAAGGAATGTGGGTGATCACTTGCTGGCTTTAGCTCAGGGAAGGAGATCAGTGGAAGAGTATGCATTATCGTTTCGAACCCTCGCAGCTCAAACCACCTGGGTGGAGGACACTCTGAAGGTACTCTTTTGAAGGGGGCTTGAATCATGATCTGCAGTCCAAATTAGCATGCCGAGATGAGGGAAAATCTTTAGATCAATTCATCGAACTTACCATTCAGATTGATAATCTCCTCCGATCACGCCGCCCTCCGCCACGAGTGTTATCAACAGTAACCACGGATCATCCTGAACCCATGCAAGTAGATGCTTAACACATCTCACCGGAGAAGCAAGAACAATGCCTCAACTTGAAGTTGTGCCTCTACTGTGGTGAACCCGGTCACATGATATCAACCTGCCCATCCCGAAGCCGCCGAGACCCTGCAGCTCGGGTGAGTCTACCCATTTAAGCCCTTAATGCTGAGAATTGTGTTACTGTCCCTGTCACAATTACTCTCCCCATGAGGGCGGTGTCAGTAGCACCTATGTTGGATTCCGGGGCTGCAGGAAATTTTATGTCTTTGGAGTTTGCTACGAAACAGTGTATCTCCTTAATTAAGTGTGTGTCTCCTTTGGCAGTTGAGGCAGTAGATGGACGACCTCTGGGCAGCGAGAAGATAACTCACCTCACCACAGCACTCACCATGAAGACCGGATCTCTACATCAAGAAATCATCCAATTCTATATCATCTCAACATCTCATGCACCAATCATCCTCGGACTGCCCTGGCTGCGCAAGCACAACCCCACTATCTCTTGGCATGAGGCTCAGATAATCCATTGGAATAAGCTCTGTTTTCCCCACTGTATTTCTGCTATCACCCCACTTCTGATCCACGTTTTCCATTTGATGAACAGTTTCCATTCAGGCTGCCTCCTGTCTACCAGGATCTGTGTGAGGCTTTTTTGCAAAATCAGGGCCTCTGAATTACCCCCGCACCGACCTTCTGACTGTCCCATTGATCTCTTGCCCGATGCTGTCCCTCCTAAGAGCTGTGTATTCCCTCTGTCACAACCTGAATCCAGGGTCATGGATGAGCATATCAAAGAGGCGGGCTTCTTCTTCGTGAAGAAGAAGGATGGAGGCCTCCGCCCCTGCATTGATTATCAAGGTCTCAATTAGATAACTGTTAAATTCCGCTACCCCTGCCTCTTGTTCCCTCTGCATTAGAACAATTGAGAACTGCCAGATTCTTCACCAAACTCGATCTCCGCAGTGCATACAACCTCATTTGGATTTGAGAGGGAGACGAGTGGAAGACGGCCTTCTCCACAAGCTCTGGCCACTATGTATATCGGGTCATGCCCTTCGGCCTGGTCAACAGTCCATGCGTATTCCAGTTATTCATCAATGACGTATTCAGAGACATGCTCAATAGGTTCCTAATCGTCTACATTGAAGACATTTTAATTTATTCTAGAACCCTGAAGGAGCACATCCAGCAGGTCAGGGCAGTTCTCAAACGCATAATGGAACATCAACTCTACGCCAAGGCTGAGAAGTGTGAGTTCCACCTAACAGCCATCTCTTTCCTAGGATATGTAATCAGTCAGGAGGGGGTTGCCATGGATAAGAGTAAGGTTAATGCAGTTCTGAATTGGCATCTACCTATCACCATCAAGGATTTGCAATGCTTCCTGGGGTTTGCCAATTTATATCACAGATTTATCAGAAACTTCAGTTCAGTAGCCGCTCCACTCACTAATCTGACTAAGAGGGGTTCAAGTCGTCTTCATTGGTCAATTTCTACTCATGAGGCTTTCGAGGAACTCAAGCTCCGATTCACCACTGCACCCATCCTGCACCACCCAGACCCCAAGGTACCATTCATAGTTGAAACGGATGCCTCCAACATTGGGATAGGGGCCGTACTGTCTCAACGTCAGGGCTCTCCAGCCAAGATGTACCCCTGCGCTTTCTACTCACGTAAATTGAATGCTGTAGAGAGCAATTACGTTGGAGATAGGGAGCTCTTGGCCATGAAGGTGGCATTCGAGGAGTGGCATCACTGGTTGGAGGGAGCAGAACATCCATTCACCGTCTTAACAGATCAACGCAATCTAGAGTACCTGAAAATGGCCAAGCGACTCAACCCAAGGCAGGCCAGGTGGTCTCTGTTCTTCTCCAGATTTGTCTTCACCGTCACATATCGGCCAGGTTCTAAGAACGTCAAGGCGGATGCTCTGTCATGGCTGTTTGAGGAGGATCCCAGTCCCAAGGTACCAGAAACTATCATTTCCCCATCTCTCATTCTGTCACCCATCCAATGGGACATTATTACTAAAACTGAACTGGCCAACGAGGAGCTGGAGGTGCCACCAGAATGTCCTCAGGACAACCTATTCGTTCCTGGTAATCTTCGAGAAAGAACAATATCTCAGGTACACACTTCACTCAGTTCAGGCCACCCAGGAATCAACGCCACGTTCAGCTCTTACAGAATCGTTTCTGGTGGCCATCTCTTAGGAGGGACACCACTAACCTGATCCATCAGTGCAACGTATGCAACACACAGAAATCTTCACATCAGCTACCTGCAGGGCTGCTGCAACCTCTGCTGCAACCCTAGAAGGACTGAACCAGGAACTAACCAGATTGCTCCGTTCCTACTGCAGTCAGAACCAGCAGGACTGGAGTCATTATCTGATGTGTGCAGAGTATGCTCAGAATTCCCCTTTCGCAAACCCTCTACTGGTTTAACCCCGTTTCAATGCATTCTGGGATATCAACCACCCCTATTCCCCTGGTCAGGAGAACCAACAAATATCCCAGCAGTCAATGACTGGATTCAGAGGAGCGAGGAGACATGGAACCAAGTTCATCATCATCTTCAGTGTGCAGTCAGACGACAAAAGTCTACATAATGTGGTCAGGTTGATTCAGTGATATTAAAGGTATATTCCACCCAAAAATGAAAATTGTGTCATTAATCACTTACCCCCATGTCATTCCAAACCCGTAAAAGCTTTGTTCGGCTTCGGAACACAATTTAAAATATATTGGATGAAAACCAGGAGGCTTGTGACTGTCCCATTGACTACCAAGTAAATTACACTGTCAAGGTCCAGAAAAGTGTGAAAGACATCGTCAGAATAGTCCATCTGCCATCAGTGGTTCAATCTGAATTTTATGAGGGAAGAGAATGTCCCTCAATTTGTGCTTGAATAAAACAAAAATAACGCTCGCCAATGTCCAATCTCTGGAGTATAAGGTGGACGATCTTAGAGCCAGGATAAGTTTCCAACGGGACATAAGGGACTGTAACATCCTTTGTTTGTCTGAAACATGGCTCACGACCTTGGTCCCGGACACTGCTGTTACACCATCTGACAACTTCTCTGTTTTACGGATGGACAGAACAGCCAAGGCCAGTAAATCCAAAGGTGGAGGAGTGTGTATCATGATTAAAAAGAAATGGTGTGACTCCAGGAATATTTCCACTCTGAGACACTCATGCTCGCTTCATCTGGAACATCTATCCATTATTTGCCGCCCATTCTATCTACCCCGGGAGTTTTCATCAATTATCATTACTGCTGTTTACATCCCACCACAAGCAGACACCGGCTTGGCTTTGTCTAAGCTTCAAGATGCGCTCAGCGGCTTCATCAACAAACATCCTGTCGCTGCTCTTATCATCGCTGGGGACTTTAACAAAGCCAACCTCAGGCAGGTCATGCCGAACTTTTATTAACATGTATCTTGTCCAACCAGAAGACCGAAAACACTGGATCATTGCTACTCTCAGTTTAAGAATGCATACAAAGCCCACTCACTAATGGCTTTTGGCTAATCAGACCATGCCGCCATTTTCCTAACGTCGGAATATAAACAAAGGTTAGTTCAAGAACCCCCGGTGCAGAGAGTAGTGACGCGCTGGTCCTCTCAGTCAGAGCTATGCTACAGGAGGCTCTTGATGACGTAGACTGGGACATGTTTCGGGCAAGTTCATCTGATGTCAGCTAGTTCACAGATGTAGCGTTAAGCTTTGTAAACATGTTAGCCAAGCAAGCAATTGATACAATAACTATAAGGACCTTCTCAAATCAGAAACCGTGGGTGGACAGAACAATCCGTGCTGCGATAAACAAATACACTGCTGCATACAATGCCGGTCTTTTGTCTGAGAACATGAACGAGTACAAAGCATCGTGCTCTGCTCTCCCACATGCAGTAAGAACCGCCAAACTCCGATACAGGGAACGAATAGTCTAATCTTCATCTCAATGACTCCCGACGCATGTGGAAGGGACTAAGGACCATCTGTGCCTTTGGAAATAAATCCTCTGCAGAGGTGAGAGCAGATCCGTTGCTGGCTGACGAGTTAAACTCTTTCTACAGCTGCTTTGAAAACAATCTAAGCAGCACTTGTCTGCCGATCAGCGTGTCAGGAAGCAGCAGTCAGAGCAGCGATAATCATGTAATCACCGTGTCGGGGGACGAGGTTCGGAGGGCCATAAAGCAAGTGAATGTCAGGAAAGCAGCCGGACCTGATGGAATTTCTGGCCGTGTTCTGAGGTTGTGTGCTGATCAACTCACTGGCTTGTTTACATCCATCTTTAATGAGTCCCTTGCTACCTTGGTGGTTCCCACCTCCTTTAAAAAATCTGTCATCATCCCTGTGCCTAAGAACAATAAACCCTCCTGTCTGAATGACTATAGCCCAGTTGCCCTCACATCAGTAGTCATGAAGGTCTTTGAGGGACTGGAAAAGAACTACATTTGCTCCTCCATCTCGGATACTTTAGACCCTCTTCAGTTTGCCTATCGACCCAATAGATCCACTGAACATGCTCTCTCACGTCCTACACTCTTCTCTCATGCACATTGATGGCAACAACGGAAACTATGTAAGGCTGCTATTTATCAACTATAGCTCAGCTTTCAATACTATAGTCCCCATCAAGCTTGCTTCTAAACTCATAGACCTCGGTCTAAACTCTACACTCTGCGACTGGATTCTAGACCTCAAGTGGTGAAAGTAGGCCAGTTCATCTCCAGCTTCATCACCCTGAACCGGTTCATCTCCAGGACCTCTGAACGTAGGAGCCCCACAGGGCTGTGTCCTGAGTCCCCTGCTCTACTCTCTCTACACACATGACTGGTTGTCTTCACACAGCTCCACATCTATAATCAAATTTGCTGATGATACACCCCACAGGGCTGTGTCCTGAGTCCTCTGCTCTACTCTTTCTACACACATGACTGGGTGTCTTCCCACAGCTCCACATCTATTATCAAATTTGATGATGATGCTGTGGTTCTGGGCCTCATTTCCAACAATAATGAGACCACATACCTGGATTAGGTAGAGAAACTTACATCATGGTGCCAGGAAAATTGTCTCTCTATGAATGTGAGCAAAAGTAAAGAGCTGATTGTTAACTTCAGTAAGAGACAGCAGTGGCCCTATACTCCTCTTATGATCAGCGGGACCCCTGTGGAGAGGGTGAGCAGCTTCAAGTACCTTGTGTAGACATCTCAGAGGACCTGACTTGGACTACCCACATTCAAACACAGGTTATAAAGCCAGGCAAAGACTGTACCATCTGCGACAGCTGAGGAAATTCAGGGTCTCACCAGCAATCCTGAAAACTTTCTATTCAGGGACCATAGAAAGTGTATTGACTCAGTGTATATCAGTGTGGTATGGGAACAGCTCCAGTCAAGACTGCAAAGCCCTGCAGAAAGTCATGCGCTTAGCTGAGCACATCTCAGAGTCTGCTCTTCCCTCACTGCAGGACATCTACCTCAAACGCTGCAAAAGCAGAGCTGTTAAAATCATCAAGGACTCCAACCACCCTAGTAACTGTCTTTTCATTTTGCTGCCATCTGGTAAGCGCTTCTGTAGCCTGATGGCAAAAACTGAGAGACTTAGGAGGAGTTTCTTCTCCAGGCCATCAGGCTCCTATACTCAAAAACAGCCTTTTAACATCTACATGTCTCCACTTAGTAATCACTTAATCAGTAAGATATTCATCATTCCCTACCTCATATTGACATATTGACAGTGTGTTTGCACATTTGCCTCTTGTACATTCCTGTGTATCTTAATATTTAGGACTACAGTATACTTTCATGCACATTTTATTTTCTATTCTATATTTAAATCTACAGTATACATTTTTTTATATTTTATTCTTATATTTTTATTGTTTACTTTTATTTAATTCTTTCACACCTATATTTATGTATATTTTCCTCTGTGTTGTATTCTTTAATAATTGCACTGTCCATGGAGCGGACCTGACTCACATTTCATTGTTGGTTATACATTCTCTATATAATCGTGTATGGGACGAATAAAAATCTTGAATCTTGAATCTTCTAGACTTGAATTATACCAAAAGGTGGCACTTTAGAGATGTGTGTTTTTGGTCAATGAATAGCACAGTCATCTTTGATGTTGACATGTTGAGTGATTTGCAATTAATATGAGGAAAGAAACAGCTTCAGTGGTAATACACGGTCTGATTATTTGTAACTGACCTCTAGTACATATCTCATTTTGAATCCATATATGCTGGCCTTTGCATTCATTTTTTTTTTTTTATGTAACCCCATCAAAACCAAAGCCCCCTGTGAAACCAGTGGCCATTAAAGGAAATTGAAAAACCAGGTCAGTTCCAAATGGATGTTGTCAACCACCATTAGCAACATTCACAGTAGACAGAATAATCCACTCACTACAACACAAACACAGATCAGCTGAAGCTTAAAAAAGCCACTGCGAGGCCACACGTTGTGAGGACATCACCTACATCAGTGCGCATGCAACAAATTTGTTTGTTCCAGCATGTTTGTTCCATGCAAGACAATCATCCTTTACATCCTCTTTACAAATGAAATGAAATGGCTAATAAAATTACTTGGCAGATCGCAAACCTCATAAAGAGCACACAGGCCCAACTTTAAGACTGTTTACCCACCTTGTCCAGATTGCATGGGAAAATGACTTGCTAATCTGTTTACTTATTTGGAGTAATTGGGTTGGGTGCCAGTGGAGGGGATTTCCTTGACTGTTAAAAGTCTCGGTGAGTAGTCCGTTCCCAGCTCCTTGGGATAATTACTCTGACTGAGCCATGGCCACAGGGCCCACGTGCAGGGCTGCTTTTTAAACTGTAAATTATGAAGGATTAGCATTTATGAATTTTAAATCAGGACTGTGGTAGGAGACACTAAAGCTGCTTAGTGATTGCAAACAGCAGCATTTGAGCAGGCAGGCAGACGGGTAACCCATTCCGTGCCAGTCTGCACACACACATTGAGCACAGTCACACTTCTGACTGCAGTTATCAGCTTTAGTGAATGAGGGGCTGACATCTTAACATCCCGTACATCACAGAGAAGTCTGCTAAGGGAAATGTTTGAGCCAGCCGCTGGGTACATCTCTCTCTCTCTCTCTCTCAAATGCTCTCACTCTTCACCCCTACCAGAGTCACGGCTTTGCCACTTGCTAAAGTGTCACAGTGAGCAGCATATCCAGTGGGTGATTATGATAATGTGGGACTTGATCCAAAATAAATTATGCATAATGGATTGATGTGACACCAAGTCATCAATTAGACAGATATCAACATTAAGAAATGTGACGTTGCACAGTAGTATTATTATTTTTTTTTTTTTTCAGTGTTCAGATTAATTAGCAAATTATTTGCGATTCTCTCTACTTTGCTGGGCCGATGTTATCTTTACCTGATGTGCTTAAGGACGACCGTTGCTCGCCTTGTCACTTTAGATGGAAGGTGCAAGTCCAAAAAGTGGCAAGGCACATTATTAGCTAGTGTGTGGGCTGCATCTTACCACATGCATCCCCTGCTCATATCACACATCTGGGGCTGCGTGTCCCTCACTGGCGGGCCATGACCTGAATGTGTGGTGTTAACTGGCTGGGCCAAGCAGCTGGGGGATTTACTAAGGTCTTGTTGGTCTCTCTGCGCCACACGTCGTCTCCATGCTACATGACACATGAGCTGATTAACCTCCATCTCAACACCTCAGCCACCTTCAGTACAGGGCTCAATGACACATTATACCAGCCAATGTGCTGATACTCGACACACAGGCAGCGATAACATGTCAAGCAGGTAACTTTATACCAGGAAAGTATCATTGTCAATGCAGAGAAAAGGTGTATGTTAACAGCTTGGGTGGGTGGTGTACAAAATATCTTTTGAAAGTTGTTTGCAGCAACATGCATCTCCCTGCCAGCACATGATGATATACTGTATATGCAACATACATACACATGGTGATATAGTATACAAATGCTTTCATCCAAAAGCAACTTTTTTGTGCTTATTGCTGGGATAAACAACATAGATTTTCTTTTTTATATATATATATAAGTCAAAACCAAATCTTAACTAGGATCAAAATCAAAACTAGGATCTAAACCAGGATCTGCTAAATGACTATACATGAAAAAAAAATCAAGGAATTGAAATAACACTATTAGGGCATTATTATTATTTGCAAAAAGGCAGAACATTTCTGGGAAATTTGGAAACTTTTCAAGATTTTGTGGAAACTTATTTCCGGAATTTACACAAAACTTTGGAATGTTTCTGGAAAATTGGAAAGTGTCTGGAAGTTTCTCACCCCTTTGCATCGCTAAACGCTATACAATAATATTCATTTTTTAACGTTGGTTGATGCATTAGGTTTCATGATCTAGTATTTTTTTTTTTTAATCTTAGTTAAGCAGAATTTTACAGATTTAAAAATTGTAATTATAAGTTGTACATTGTGAACAAATTAATATATTTCAACATAATCCTATTATGAATGAACATGAACTAATAAGTAATTATAAATCAGTGTATTTATGAATTAACATTAACCTAGATTAATAAATGTTGTAAATATTGACAGTTAAAAAGCAAACTGTTTCTTATTTGTTCATAATACCTAATGCATTAACTAAAGTTAACGAATTGATCTTTATTGTACATTTACATTTATTTTATTAATAGATCTTGATTTAGATCCTTTTTTTTTTCCTAGTTAAGCATTAAGTTATTTAACGCAATTATTAATTATTCTTCTGGTATATTAACAGGAGAAGCATGGTGTAAAACAACCTAAAATAATAGTATTAGGGAAAAGAGGGATTGTTTGGATGGAAAACTATAGCAAATCTTTCAATTTGTTGTAAAGACAACAAAGTAGGAGGGGAAATTTGTCCTATTAAATCTTGTGTTTGTTCAGCATGCTAGGCCTCCTCTGGCCTTGTTCCTTCACTTGGAAGCATAAATGGACATATCTTATTGATTTTCTTTCAAACCGGATTGCAGTGATTCCTGTGAATATGGAAGACTAATTCAGCTGGTGATGTCCGCCGGGAGAGCATGTGTAGGGGGGGCCATTGAAAAGCCAGGCGTTATAGGGTCCGCGAGCACTCCTGCAGCACGACTGTGGGCCTCATTACACCACACAGGGGCCTAATTGCTTTTCCCTTCTGTCCCATCTCGCTGTCCTTTCCTTCACGGCCAAATTAAATGGAAAGTTTTTTAATTATTTATCAATACCACGTCTGCCGGTGGATCAATCAGTGTGAATGGTTATCAAATATAATGGGATCAAGCAGGCTGATGGAACGCTGTGAAACATTGACGGCAGTCTGAAGTATTTCTATGTGTTCCTAAAGAAACCCAATTATTTTTCTTTGGCAAGGGAGAGTGACAGTGGCTTTGTTAATTTGGCCATGGAAGATGGAAGATGGGGATAGTGCCCCAAGGGGGGACAGTTGACCTACTGAAGTGTGGCTGACTTCAAGGTCTTGTCATTCATTGCCATGACTCGACCCCCTATATAGGCAGCAAACTGTACACTCAAATCAGAATTCTCATAACACTTCTTCTTATTCTGATTGTCAAGAGTAGCCAATGTTATATTACAGCACAGAGCCTCATTGGCAGAAACTTTGCTCATGCTACATTCTATCAGTCTATGCAGGATAGTGTGCTGTCGGGAATTAGCTGGCAACACAACAATGCAGTCTTTTTTCATACGACACATATTAAATCACAGAAGAATTCAGTGTTTCAGGTGTTGTAAAAAAGAAAAGAGATTGTCTGGGTATTTCAAATAAATTAATTCCACAAGATGAATTTCTTTTCCCTAATATTTAGATATTATTGAAATTTACATAGGTTCTCCCTTAACATATTCATTCATCCAAGACCAGTAAGTAAAAAATCAAATATTGAATTCAGAAGACAAGCTAACGTAAAAGGAGATATGAGATTTCAATTTCGTTTTCTTTTATTTTTATTTTTTTATCTACTTGAGTTCTGCTGGAATTGGATTATGGAGCTTGGGTGCTGGGGGGTGTTGGATTTGTATGGGGAATTGAGCACCACAAAATAAATTCTCACCTATTCATATTTAAATCACACCTAGGTGTTGCAGATAATCCATTTTAAGACAGTATGAACTCAAAATGAAGGTCCAGGACCCATACATCTGAAATAAACACATTATCGTATCCTCCGTGAAGAGCGAGAAAGAGAATGCCCCATCCCAGCACCATTCCATGTTGTATTTATGTAGCACTCCAAAAAAAAAAAAAAAAAAAAAAAATCTTGAACTGCAGAATGTAGATGATTAATTTTCACAAGGCATAAACACTCCCATCCATATTCATAAGGAATTTGAAGCTGTTTCTCCAGTTTACACATCGTATGGATTCTCAGGCAAAGCGCCTTCCAGCAGCAACGCTGTTTAGCTGGATCAAGTAAACCTGATTTTGTTTTGACTTCTCCTTTCCATTCAAAAGTCATTCCCTATCAGTCCCACGTCCCGTGATGGTTGCGCTTACATGTCGGTTACTGATTCATTAATCCCCTGGAATGGCTTTTTTGGGTGAACACAGAGACTTAAGCTTTGAAAAGGGACAAGGTTTAGTGTGAAGATGACCTGTGGGTGACAGTGCCAGCCTCTAATGTGAGAAGAGAAATATAAGAAAGTGTGTGCAGGAGTTTGTGGGTATGCATTCAACCCTCTTGTGAACACTTGTGATGAGTATAAAAGTGGGATTGCATCATTGTGCAGGTTTTTGGTGTTTGTGTGTGGGGGTATAAGTGTTTGTCCTGGTTATAAGTGTTTGGACATATTCATGCATCTCTTAGATGCATACCTCCTCCATAAACAACTTTCAGAAATGTCGAGAAAATTGATCATAGTTATCTTCAGAAAATTGTACAATACATACTTCTTCTTTGGTCTCTTGCTCTCAAGTACTTGTTCTTTTTTAAGCAGACACACTGTAACTAGTGTGAATTGCTCTGTAAACACTTGAGGATTTAGAGCACATTCTTCATCTACAGACCTTTAAGCTATCATATTCTCTCTCTAAACAATGCATGTCCCCTGTAGTTGTATTTTTGGGGTGGACAAAATGACAAAAACACTAGTATTTAGACTGACTAAATGTCACAAATTTGAAATGATTTGAGCATAAAAGTTTTTTGCAGGTTTGCATTTTAATATTTACTAGGGCTGCAACAAACCTTTATTTTGATTCAGCTTTTGCAATTAGTTAAAATATTGAGTTATACATATTATGTACTATATACATATTATTGAGTTATACAATATATAAAATAAGGTAATCACTTCAGCTTTTGAAAATAATATTAATATTGTGTAATTACAATTATTATACTATTATCTTTTTACGATACAAATAAATACAGTACATTTGGCACACAAAATGTGACAAAAGACAAGACGCATTCTCATTCACCATTTTAGCTTAATTAAAACCATGTTTGATTATCGCAATTTTAAAAACTTGCAGTAAATCCTGTCAAGCCAGCATCAGTCTGACGCAGAAGTAGCATGCAATGTTTTTCATTCTCTATATGATCACTACAGCAATATTATAGTAGTATTAATACTAAATTCCTCTGATTTCATTTTCAATACAATCAAAAACTGAGACACAAGACAGCAAGTTGCATTTAAATGAAACGAGAAAGCGCGTCTGCACCTCCGCAGTGATGCAAGAGACATGGATGGTCGCCTTCTTTATAATGCACTGCTATTGACAACAGTCATTATAGGGAAGGAAATGCAGCAGAACAGAATCAAGTATTCCAGTAGTTTAGTCACCTGACCCAACAACTTATTTTGTTCATTTAAAATGTGTGTGTGTGTGTGTGTGTAAGTGATTTTTTTTATTATTATTATTATTATTACTATTATTATTAGGGCTCCATGTTAATGTTAATGTTAATTTAATGTTTATGCTTTAAAAAAAATGCATAAAGCTGCTAAAAAGTGCATAATGTCTTCTTACAGACAGGGGGTTAAAGAGCTGGCTGTCTGGTGCATTCACAACAACCTGACATTCCACCTGCCCAGATTTATTTTTATTTTTGCTTGGATTTTGTGCATTTCTTCAGTCTCCTCAGTCGTTAGGCACTCCTGCTGTCCAGACGTCTCTGTACCCAGTCAGTTCCTCTATTCCACCTCCCATTCACCATGCCTCCGCTGAGGACTTGCTGGCTGTCCGCTGCCCTCTGGCCCTCCTCCCCTTCAGCTACTCCTGTGGGTAATCCAACACACTTGCCATAATTGGTGGTAAATTCTCATGAATTCATACCAGAAAAAGTATTCATCAAGGTCCACCCCTAAACCTATCCCTCAGTTGTGCGTAAGCAGATTATTCAAAAACATACTGTACAAATGAGATCATATGAATTTGCCATGAGAGTGTGTTGAACAAGCTGATCCTGGCCCATTGCGGGACCTCACCCCCACCAAGAGCAGAAGTCAGGGTACAATAATATTGCCAGAGAAACATTTTATAGTTTAGAGTTTGATCTTTTGTAGTTTTGTAGTTTAGTAGCTATAAAATTAATGTTGATAATATTGCTTAAATTGTTCTTGAATTTGATAATATTTTGGTGGCTTGTGAAAACCTTGGCAAACAGTTTGAGACCTTGTTGAAAGGGAAAAAGGATTTGTTGACAGTCCCACCCTGTCACCTTATCCCATCTCACAGTTTAGAGAGCACCATATTTACAAAAAAAGACCATGTGCATTTAGAGTATAAAGAAGGATAGGGTGAAAACAGTTACTTTCGTTGTAATGGCTGACCTTTCTCCAAAGCAGCACCCATGTATTCTTATGCACGGGCATAAATAGCTGAGCTACATAACAATTAAGGTAACCTTTCTGTTTGAATAAGAGGCAATTTCTCAGCACGCTGAAATTACATGAATGATGAATTATTTTTGTGTTGGAGAGCAGAGATATGGAGAAAGGGATGAGATACTGTAAGAAGGAGGGTGCAGAGTAAAAACAGAATGGGAGGGAAAGGCCTGCTTTTTCTAGGAATCCTTGTTATAGGCCCTACATTTTGAGAAACAAAACCAAGGTAGACATACATGATCTCCTGTGCTGCTTTTTTGAGGTCTCAGTGGGATTCATTAATGCGCATCCCGGCAGCAGTCTTACTTGAACCGTACATTCGGCTGGGTTACTGCTCATCCCCAAATTACATTTAATTGGACAATTACTCAAACTCAGAAAACCTCCCCACAAGAAGCCAACAAGGCTGCTAATAAACACCTTGTCTTCTCAATAAAAACAAGGAAGTCATTTACCTGACCCAAGAGGCACAATTTTTATCTGTGCTAAATTTATTTTCAAAATAATTGCGGCACGCGGCGTGAGGAAGAATATTAAAAAGCCGGCTATGCGAAGGAAGAGTAATGCAGGCCAACCCCAGGCTTGCTGTGCAGCCCTCTCCCCTGGGAGAGAGGCTCATTTGTTCCCAAGATAAGAGCATTTCACACACACACTTGCACAACTATAATATTATTGCTGTCATGGCATAATGAAATAATTACTGGTTTGCCCATGTTCACAAAGACGCAAACACACACGCACACACACTCACTCATCTCCAAACCCCTCTGCCTCTACCCCCACACTGAACAGAACTACTTGTGTTTTTGAATGAGATTGTTAATTAAAGACTGCTGGTGGTGGATGTCCATATTGGCCACATTATTCTTTTAGAATGAGCAATGACTGGGCCTCAGGACTCACAGCTAGTTGTGAGGGTTTACACAAGAGGTGGAAAGCACACAAAGTTCAAAAGTAGGTATTTGGCGGAAAAAGAGACCACTGAAAAGTTTTTGACCTTAGTTGGCACTCAGTTGTATCTTTGCACTGGAGATTCTTGGGAACTGCTCACCTCTGTCACTGCTTAACCTCCTAGATATTTACACAGAAAATGTATATGCTGGCTAGCTTTTTTACTTTATCTAAAAGGAAATGCATTGCCTTCAGCAAGTAATGATTTGTGCTCCGGCACGAGAACGGTCACTTAAATTCACAGGGTTCTGGATTTGTTTTGATTTGTTTAGGCAGGCCCCTCTCATCAGGCCCAAATACTGTAGGCTGTAACGTACAAGGTTGTGTGAAATTCAAAATTTAATAAATAGTTTCTTTTTAGTTTAATTCCACAAGTCATAGAAAGTTGTATTGGAATTTGAATTGGAATGACAGAAAGAGGAATTTACAAATGACAATAAAAATCAATAATATTGTGAAATATTATAACAATTAAAATGTTTCCCTTATTCAATATAATTTATTAATGTAGTGAATTCATGTATATTAATATTAATAATATTAATTAATGTAATTTATTCCTGTGATGGAACCATTACACCAGTCTCCAGTGTCACGTGATTCTTCAGAAATCATTGTAATATGCTGATTTAGCTCTTGAGTAACATTTCTTATGTAGAAAAGAGTTGTGCTGCTTATTTTTTGTGTGAAAACCAGTTCTTATGGTCCCACCACAACATTCCCAAATCTCCCCCTTTAACTGATTGCATCACAAGCCTGAAAGTGGAAACTAATATGTGACTAGATCTCCTCCTGCTGACTCAAGGCCACACACAGTTTGCCCTCCACTCTTCCCAAACCTCATAGGCCACAGCCCTATTTCTCCTTTTCACATCTTTGAGTAGTAGTGAGAGAACATCAGGATGAATAAATAATCTTATGACATCACACATTCAGGGACAGCGGTCTAACACCTTAACTGACAACAGTTCATCCAAATGCCACTCCCTGGTGAAACAGAAACAGAGAGAGATAAAAGAAACTTTGGGACCAGTGCGAGAGAGAGTCCAGCCCAGGAGAGTTAGATTGTGACAAATGGTGTGGAAAAAAACAACAGCAGCAGCAGTCTGAGGTGAAGACAGGAGTAAAACTCACAAATAATTAACTGGGTAAATATTGGAGAGCGGACTGACTAATCACCTCACACGTCTGGCTGCGCTCTCATTAATGTTCTTGTCAGAGTTAACCCCTGTACTGCTGGCTCACCGTACACACACAAACACACATATTGCATAGATTAATCACGTCACAATGATAGGAGATCAGTGACCGCATGTGGTTCAGGAAATATCCTTAGTACTGCAGAAGACTTAAAAAAAAAAAAAAAAACTTTTTTTTTTCAAAATGAGGAGACACAGGTAAACTGTGTTTTATCATTTAAAATGATAACATATTACATTTATTTTTACATCATAATTAGGATGCACTGAAATTTTGCTCATACCAATAAACCAAAAAATATTTTACATTGTTTGATGGTCAATAACCAAATGCTAAATGATGAACTGGAGTCGTATTGATTACTTGTGGTGCATTATGATGCTTTTATCAACTGTTTGAACTCTTATTCTGACAGCACCCATTTAGGGCAGAAGATCCGCTGGTGATGCAATCCTAAATTTCTCCAAATCTCTTCAGATGGAATCTACAAATTGGCTCAAAATTTTAAGAAAACACTAATTTTTGAATGAACTATTCCTTTAAATTATTTGAATTCATAAGGATATTGACAATATTTAAATACATCCATATAATGTTTATAGATACCAACAATACATGTAAAAATAAATCTCTAATATTAGCCAGTAAACAGTATGGTACTGATTTAAAATACATCCCTACACAATATATTACATACTGTGTACTTTACCAGAGAATCATAATGTTAAACCATTTTCCACAGACCACAGAGCTCTAGTGTCATACTTGTACAACTATTACATTGTATCAAGTTTGGCTGCACTGTCATACACAATAATCCCAACTTTCCTGGATGTGATATAATACATCAAACTAGATGCATGTGAAGCAGAATGATGTTTCTGCACTCTCTCACACACACAGACAGGCATTTCTCGAATAATCTCCAGGCCACTGGCTAATGACAGCAGCTGTGAGCCAGGCATGCACCTCTTCCAAAGCTGATTCAAGTTTAACGAGCCACTCTAGAATAGTATTGATTCAAATCTGTGTTTGACAGGATACTCTCAGAATGTGTATTTAATGGCTAAGGACTTCTGTAAAGCATCTTAAAGGAGATGGCATTTAACAGAGGGCTGTGTCTCATTTGTGTAGAAGATGGTCTGCCGTCTCCAAACAATGTGAGAGAAGTTTAAACTTACATGACTGAATTTTGTCTCAAATTATCTGTCTCTCTTCCCTTTATTTTGTTTTCTGTACATTTCTGTTCTGAATGAGCAAATGTATGATAGCATGCTATAAATTCTGTTCACTGTATATATATATATATAATATATATATATATATATATATATATATATATATATATATATATATATATATATGTGTGTGTGTGTGTGTGTGTGTGTGTGTGTGTGTGTGTGTATATATGCTACTGTACTTATTTACACAAGTATACTTTTTGTATAATTTGACGTGTGTGTGTATATATACACAAATATAATATTTTTGTGAAAACCCATGAAACCATTCAAAAGTTAAAAAAAAGACAAAAAAATAGAAAGAAGTTAATAATTTTATTCAACAAGGACACATTAAACTGATCAAAAGTGAAGGTAAAGACATTTACAACGTTACATAAGTTTTCTATTTCAAATAAATACCGAACATTCTATTCATCAAAGAAACCTGAAAAAGTGTATCATCAAATACATCAAATATCATCAAATACATCAGTGTAACAAGAAGGATTTGTTTCCTCAAAAATATGAAGCATCTTCTGCATATTCTGTTCCACATGATATTAGGCATAACATATACAGTTTACATCCGTAGTATGGATGGGTCTTGGCAATTATAATGTTCATCTATTATTTGGCAGCATGGTGACCTCTTTTTAGTATGGTGTTAATTGAAATGGAAATGGGCGGCTCGTAACAGCACTCTACACAACAGGGTCAGGTGAGGTAACTTAGTGTTATTTGTTGCGAAATGAAGAACTGTGGGATTGTGCAATTGTAATCTCTTTCAAAAGCATCCTCAACCTTGCTTCTATTAAGTCTATTACGGCAACATGCTCCTCTTGGTTCCTGTTGAATATTTATTGAAACCGCAAAATTAGAACCATTAAACAAGACCTCAGCATAATAAACACAGCTAATTGCATGCATGCATGCATAAACAAATGTATGCATGCTTGTGCACAAACATACACAGATGTGCTCATACACACTGTGGTATTGTGAATAGTTCATTAAAGAAATAGGAAAAAAGCATGTCTCATGAGGGAATGTGCATCCAGGTCTAATTAGCCAAAATATTGAGTCATATACAGTAGTTAGTATGTAGATCTAGCCACAGCACACTTTTCCCTGAGGGTGTCTCTGTCATACCTCTGCTGATCATATGCATGTGGACAGGACACTCCACACTCCCACATAACATGATTTAGGTCATCCCTACCTGAGTGACGGCATGAAGAGAGAAACATCTTGCTGTCATCATCTAAACTCTTTTCTCCATCAGCAAACACAGAAAACAAGAGTCTTGATTAGTTTGATTTATACATGACTATAACAAATGCTTTCGCGATCGGCTATGAATTCAAGCCGGTTTTCCTTCACTCCAGACTAGCTGACGGCTTCTTAATGCTGCCACATTAAAGTGCTTTTGCAGCATGTGTGATGCAGCTTTAACTAGGTCCTGAGGGCATTGTTAGTTATCATTGCCTGCTGCAGGAGCGGACGGCCCGGGCCCCGGTGAAAGCAATTTCAGCTTTTCCTCCCAATCAGCCCACACTACATGAGAGAGGAAGCAGAGAACAAACGGGCCATGCTCGCTCACCACTCCCCCAGCCCAATCTTATCCCGACCCCACTGCTGAAGTCCACATGGTATGCGTACTTCAATTCCCCCATAAGACATGGGACAGGTCGCCTTGGGCCTTCGAGCTCACACAGATATCCGTAAATTAGACTCTCAACGACCGATGAAACGGCTCCGTTACTCCGTCGCTAGTGCATCAGGGCATGAGGGCAGCATACCAGTTAGAGAAAATTGTGTGGTTTGTGTAGTCTGAAGGAATTGTGTGACTGCAGATTGCAAAAAGAAAAATTCCCCCTAAGTGGCAAAGCATTGGTGCTACCTACAGTATCAGATACATAATGATTACAACTACACTTCAAATGCTCACACTCCAGAGAATAGTCAGGGGAAAGGATTTGAACTCAGTATGGAATGAAAGAGACTTAACAAATGACATGGGCAGTGTAGCGTGTTGTGCAATAATGAGAACTTTTCAGTTTGATACATATCAGGTAGTAGGCCTATATGAAACGGGCGACTCTGCTCTTGTATCAGAGTGACAGTAGGGAGTGATTGGAGTGGTTGTAGATTACAGCTTCGGAGAGTTTAGGACACCACTCTCTCACCCAATGTTGTTACAGGAGGCCTGTGATTAATCTTATGTCAGATGTCGGATAGTGTAGGTACAAACACATACAGCTGCTGTCAGATGGTGGAGTTATGAGAGGGTTGGAGGTATTACTCTAAGGGTGAAGCTGTTGGCCTGTTACCCATTAAGGAGTAAATTCGGCATGGTTTATTCAAAAATGCATCACAGCTGTACACTCTGGCCAGTGTTTAGTTCTCAGACGATGTAAAAGTCAGACCTTTTTAAATAACCTAAGTTCAGTTTTGGCCCTTTATGACATAATAGAGCATGAAAGTGTAATGTAATAGGGCTGTACTAATCTGTGGAGTATTTCTTTGATTAGTAAAGAAAAAAATCTGTTCTAGTTCATGTAATTGATGTTTTTTTAAATGTAATGTAATTTTTAAGACATAAAAAATTTATAATTATTATATTTTATATTATTATATTATATTATGCTTAATATATATTTAAAATATTATATTAATTGCAACAAAAATTATTTTAATATAATATGTGTGTGTGTTTGTGTGTGTGTGTGTGTGTGTGAGTGAGTATATGTATATGTATATATATATATATATATATATATATATATATATATATATATATATATATATATATATAGCGTGCACCGGAAATGTTGATTTTTATATTAATAATTATATAAATATATAATGCTTACTATATTTTAATTATATATTAATCAACAGTTCCTTTGCCTGCTATGTTTATTTTATTTAAAATATATAATAATTACAAGCTGACTATTTTACTCAATATTTGTGTGTGCTATCAATTTTTATAGTTATGTGGTGTGCAGAGTTGCTGCCTTTGTAGAGCATTGCAAATTTGTTACTTTTAAGATTACATGACATTAAAATGCAGCTGCCTGTGTAGACAGTGAGGTAGTTCACTGGATTCTGGAACAGATCTACAATGACTGATTTACTCCGGGAATCTTTCTTTAGCAGTGTGCGACACAAAGAATACATGTGAAGGGTGTTGGCATTCTCCTGCTAAGTGGCATTTTCAAATGTCTTTTCCCATTTCACACATCACGATAATCTTTTCCCAGATTTCCTTTCACGTTTAACAGCCTTGTCTGTGTCAGGGAAGCCAACGGTAAAAATCATCTTCTTGTCAGCTTGTGCACAAATTTTACACAATCACCCACCCTAAAGTTTTATCTTGGGGAACCAATTAAACACAGTGTAATAACCATGTTGTTTGTGTTGGTGATTTTGGTGCGAAATAATCTTTCCTGATTCATATGGGCCATGGTTAAAGCTAGCAGAGGGTGATGATTAAGATAAACCGTATTGTGGTGTGTTGAGGTAAGTGACCTGCCACTTGGAGCAGGTAAGGCTTCAATTAATCTGTGGTAAAATGTGCCAGGGTAAAATAAAGATAATTACTAAATAACCAGGCTACATAGCCTCAATAGATTTTTTTTTCTCTGTATTATTGCTGGGAGGGAGGAGAAATTAAATTGATTATATCACAGCCTCTTTCAGATGGATTACAACTGCTTTTAAATAACAACAAGACAGCAAGTGCTATTTCATCAGCAATCCAAGAAGCCACTGACAGATTCAAATTGAACTCTCTCTCTCTCTCTCTCTCTCTCTCTCTCTCTCTCTCTCTCTCTTTCTCTCTCTTCATTTAAATAAACCAATTTAAATAAATGTGCACACAGACACAATGTTGGCTGGAGGTATGTGGGAAAAAAAGGCTTTTAATTCATTTCAGGAAATGGCCAAACAATTAGATACTTGATGATCTAATGTGGGGTTTTTCCCTTTTTTTATTCACAAAAAGGATTCAGGGTTTGCAGCGAGGGAATGATTAGAGAACATCGTTGGAACCATTTTATTTTGACAGACATTGCTGATAAATGGTCTGGACTCCTGATAGCAGCAGAGAGATGGAGGTGGGGAAGTTGAAATGGAGGGGAAAGATTATGAAAAAAGCAAATCATGTTTATTTACTGCATCTGAGGTTGGGGGTTAAAAACAGTAAATTGTAGTAGATGAGTAATCAAAGGCATGTGATGGCAGATTTCATGGCTAGTTATCTGCAGGTTCTCACCGCTCCTTCACTCTGTGTGCTGGGAGATTGCGGGAAGAGCCGGCCTGCCAAGTGCCCAAGGCTTTGGGCCCTTCTTTTAAAGCCCTGCTGGCACGCAGCCCCCTATCGGAGCCAGAGCACTGCGCTGTATGCACTCATTATGGCCTCCATTAGAGTAAACATTTCAACAGAACCCTCATACAAACACATCACCCCCACCCCCATGACACCCGCTTTTATACTCTTACTGCCAGTCTGCATCTAAGCTGCCATGAAAAGATGAGAAATGGGCCCACTCTTCATTTTATTTATTTATTCATTTATGTATTTAGAAGAGTATTTTTCAGCCAGAGCATTTCTGATGTTTTACATAAAGAGCTTTTACATGTCACGGCTCTGGCTTGAGTGCTGTTATCTAGGTTGCCACTGCAGAGTGCTAACAAAGAGGATAGAAGAGAGGCTGCCATGTTCATTAGCAGCTTCTGCTAATTCCTGTCGGGTCAGAGGTCATATGAAACATGAGGTTTCACTGAAACTGAGAATGTACAGTGGATTCTTTTATTGCTCTAATAGAAACAGGGTTCTGTAACTCACTTAAATTCCTTTTTCTTTTCTTTTTTTTAAATTTTGGAAGATAGATATAGCACAAGAAAATTGTCTTGTGTTAATGACTAGTAAAGAGTTCTCCAGAAAATTTGATTTTGAAAGTTTTAAAATTTCGGTTCACCTGAAAATGAAGATTTTGTTATTATTTACTCATGCATTTTCAAACTGTGGAAGAAAAAAAATAGATATTGTGACCTTAAATTATGAATTTGTTCTAATGACATATTAATTTGTGGCCATGTTTTATTTATTAGTTCCCTTATTTTAGTCAAACTGTGGCCATACTGTGCTAATTTACTCCCTCATTTTAATTTAGTTAAATTGTGACTTTTATATCAGTGTGTATAACTTTGTGTGAGGAATAGGCTGAAATTTAATTTAAACAAACAAACAAATAAATAAATAAATTCTGTCCTAACTCTTCTTGGCGGCTCATGGGAAAAGCAGCAATGTTGTTAACAAATTCTTTTTGTTTGCATTGTTTCTTTTTGAGAAGAATCATTTGATCCATTTCACAAAACCTGTCTGAATGATTCGCTTCGACTGATACGGTTCTTGAGTTTAGCTCACTGACTGGTCGCAATAGTTATGACACCACTGGAGGGGAAGATTAGGAGAGAAAAATGAACTAATTTTTGTTCCCCTGACTGCAGAAGTAATATGGGCCACTTTTATGATTCTTTTACTTTTATGATTGTTTTATTTTTGAAGCTTGACGGCTCCATTTCTCATTTACTTCCATTATAAGAATGTTATTAAATATTGTTTAAAAAAAATTCACCTTTTATATTCTGTGTGAAGACAGAACATCTGGTTTGGTACGGCATGAGGGTGAGTAAATCATTTTGGCCGTATACTCGCCAGGGTTTAATCGTAGCTGTCGTCACTCTCAAATGAGTGAAAGTATCTAGCAGCGTTGCCACAGAAGAACTATTTTGGGTTCCTCAAAGAACATTTCAGCAAACAGTTCATAAAAGAACCACATTTTCTTTGTGTGTAGAACATTTTTATAATCTGAAGGACCTTTTGCAATGAAAAGGTTTCATGGATAATGAAAGTTCTTCATAGAAGAACAGATGCCAATAAAGCAGCTTTATTTTTTAGAGTGCAGGCAAAGTTCTTAAATGATATCGCCCCAAGATGCAGAGAACTGTCTCTTCTCTAATGATGACAAGGAAAACATTTCCTTCATATATTCCCAATTTATGAAAATGAAAAACCTTTTACTGAAGAAAGCGAGGGAGAAGGCGTTCCTTTGATCTCACTGACGCCTCACTCTGTGTACTGTTACTTCTTCAAATACTAAAATACACTAATTTATGTGAAAGTAAAGTGTTAGCATCCATGCAGACAGCTGCCCCAGGCTTTCCCTTGGTTAGCCCTGTGACTTCTGTCAATGTAAACATCTCACTGACCAAATGTGCAACTGGGGAACAGCTAAAGGTGTACAGTGCAGTCTATGATGATCGTCTGTCACCAATTTGGCACACACAGCCACATACTTTCTCTCTCACACATTCAAATTTGCAAAGATAGAGAGAGACAGACTTTTTTTCCTTTCTCAGGATGAGCCCTCGATGTTAGAAGATGTTACAAGACCCCCTTGCCTTTCCCTCTCGTCAGACACTTGCTGTCAGCAAAACACATGTAGAGCTAACGAGCATCTGTGTAGCTGGGGTCAGCCACTCATCTCGCCCAAGGCATGCCAAAAGACAAGCCAGTGAGCAAGGAGGATGTAAAAGCCACATGACACTTGCTTTTGTGTATCATATCATTTTTCAATCATCTGCATTTCATTTATCTCTCAGACACAGAGCTGCGAGCCAGCATGGCAGGCCTGTTCGCTTAGTTATGGAGGGTGTAGAGAGAGACACAGGCTGATGAAACACTGTGATTTGTGCTTTTCTGACAGAGATGGCTTACAACATGCAATGCTGTGCGTTGGCCTTATTGGGTATGAGGACAGAAAGAGGGAGATGAATACAAGTTGAGCTGGGGGTGGATGTCCATTGTTGTTTTCATTTTGTTTCGTATTGGGTTAAGTTTCATCTCCAGTGCTGAAGACACCTCTTTTTTGGTTATTCCTGTTATGCAATGTCTTCAGAGTTCTACAAAAATATGTAGGCTAGATGTGTTGTCATGTGCATGTGTGTTGTCATTTAAAGAATTATTGAAAAAAAAAAAAAAGAGGTTATATTAGAATATTGGAAATATGCTTATATCAAGATCTGGGCCCGTATTCACAAAACATTTTATCTTACCACTAAGAGTTCTCCTAAAAAGCAGTAAAAGTTTTTAGCTAAGGGTTTTCTATTAAAACCTATTCACAAAGCTGCTGAGACTAATTTTTACTAAGGAATAGACAGAAGTCTTAAGAGTAAGGGCGGGGTTGACCTTGTTGCTATGGATGATGTCAGCATGCTTACTAACTATGCACACAGTGGTTGGCTGATAGTCTCTGTCAGAGATTTATTCATAGAAATATTTTAGAGCGCAATATTATGTTGCCATATTCAAATAATGGGTTTAAAATAAAAATGTTAATTGCCACATTAAAATAAATATTTTAAAATGCAGGCTAAGTGTTACTAATTAAACAAGTAGGCTATATATTCATTGTCAGCCTCCTATATGTATGCTTCTCGTAAACAATTAGTCAATATGCGTTAGGGCTGCCCTCAACTAAATATTTTTCTGGTCGACTAGTAGTTGTTCACTTTAAGCATTAGTCGACTATCAGTCACACTTTTATTAAATAAACCATATAAATCATAATAATGAGCCTTTAATTGCCTACATAGCCTAATAAGTGCTCAAGAACACGCAAAAAAGGCTTGCCACAGCACACCGGCAAATATAATAATTATGAATGTGTTAGGGAAAAACAGCAAGTAGACTGCATTAACATTCTAACAATTTATTGTTACACTAGTGCTTTCTGTTTTAAGAGATGAAGTTGGCGAAGTTTCATACGGATTACATAATCGGAGAATATTTGTTTTCTATTTGAATTGGTTCATTTAAAAGTTTCACTCTCTATAGACATATTTTTCATATCTGTAATAAGGTAAAAATACAGTTTCGAAGTGACACACTCAAGTTCACAGAGTCCGAGATGGCAGAAAGTGCATCCTGTTTGCTTCCATTATTTTACAAAAGCACAACATTTCGTTGTTATTCTGAGTGCACACAAGTAAACGTAGAGTCTTTACAGATACAAAAGATGCATTACTCTTATCTGTATGACCAAAAATGATGAAGTATTTTAAGAGCAAATGATTGCACCGGCGCCTCCATCTGTCCTGCAGTAGCCCAAGAGCACTACTGTTCAGCTTCCACACTCCACACAAACACGTGAACTGCTCACTTTTTTTCTAGGCTAACATTAGATTGAGCTGCCATGTAAAGTTGCTACTACATACAGTACATGTTTCAGATGATAAGCCATATTTGAGGTCAATGAATGTCAGGTGAGTATATGGATGTCCTGCCCGATGTACAATATTACTACATAGAGCAGCCGTTAACGATTGCATGATTTCACCCCTTCATGTGGATATTTATTTATTTTATTTTTATGCAACCAAGTGACTAATAATATTTTGCTAATATGCATATAAACAGCCTTTTAATTAGCAGAGTAGAATAATCATGGCTGATACCAAGACATGCAAACATAAAAGAAAACCAAACGTTACACGAGAACAGCTATATATTAAGAATATAATAAAAAAAGTTGGAGTTGGGATAACCTCCAAACCAAAGCTAATAACTTTTTAAAAGCTCATTATCATCAAATGTTTCTAAAATGTTAATATTCCGAGGTAGATTGCTGGCAAGAGCCATTTTAGCCATTTGGCCTTAGTGAGTTAGGAGTCCTTTTCACTACTCCTAACGTTTCACAGATTTAGGAGCTACTTTTAGCGCTAAAACGCTTTGTGAAATACTCTTAAGTCATGGCCTAATGGTTAGAGAGTCGGACTCCCAATTGAAGGGTTGTGAGTTCGAGTCTCGGGCCGGCAGGAATTGTGGGTGGGGGGAGTGCATGCACAGTTCTCTCTCCACCTTCAGTACCATGACTTAGGTGCCCTTGAGCAAGGCATCGAACCCCCAACTGCTCCCCGGGCGCCGCAGCATAAAATGGCTGCCCACTGCTCCGGGTGTGTGTTCACAGTGTGTGTGTGTGTGTTCACTGCTCTGTGTGTGTGCACTTCGGATGGGTTAAATGCAGAGCACGAATTCTGAGTATGGGACACCATACTTGGCTGAATGTCACGTCACTTTCACTTTCACTTAGAACAAAAATGTAGGAGTCCTAAATGCAGGTCTGACATGCCCATTATTTATAAGATTTTCTCCTAAATTGGCAAGTTATGAGCAACTTTTAGCATTAAGATGTTTTGTGAATACGGGCACAGATGCTTAATTTTTTTATTATTATTATTATTATTATTATTATTTGATTATTTACACATCAAGAAAATTGACAGGCTGTCAAACAGGATCAAAATAAAAAATAAAGTAAACAAATTTAGTTTGAAACATTTCTTGTAGAGAAAGAAAAAATGAAGAAACACTGGGAATATTTAAATTAGATTGCCATTCAACATCTTCTCAAAGCAAATAAGTACAATATAAAATGTAAAATTTACCCCACATTTACTTATATTTAAAATTCACCCCATGTTTACTTAATTTGTCACTATTGAGTACTATTTAACACTATTTACTATTACTATACAATAAAACAATTTAAAATGATTCTCAAATTTAAATATTGCAAATGTAATATTTTGTGGAATATATACTTCCAAAAATTTCCAATTTTTATTTTTTTTTTTCTTTCAGTGATGCCACAGAAGAACCATTTTTGGTTCCCCAAAGAACCTTTCAGTGAACCATTCTTGAAAGACCCATTAGTTTTTATTTGTGTGAAGAATATCTTCATAATCTAAATAACCTTTTTTCCATTATAAAGAACTTTTTGTATAATGGAAAGGTTCCGTGGATGTTAAGTTCTTTATGGAACCACAGATGCCAATAAAGAATCTTTATGTTTAAGATGAATTAAGAAATGTACTGAATGACCCTTTTAGTGTGATACAAAAACAGTTAAAATGTTTCTATTGCAGAGAAAGATGTAAACAAGAGTGATCAGTCTGGCTTGGATTTAGCCAGTCCTTGTGATAGGAAAATGTTTCAACCCCCATTAATATTTCAGGGGCATTCTTTATGTTTTGACTCGGCTAATGTTTTTTTGTTTTGAGGTTAATGCAGCATAAACTCCCACTGTTTATGGTTTGAAGTTGCCTCATATTTAAAGCCAATCTAATAATGGACATTGGTTGTAATATATCCCGTGATCCTGCATTATTGATATCCTCTCTCAGTCAGACTGCCCTATTGAGAGGTTAAATGCAATACTTCTGTTGTCATAGAATATTTACCATCAGCTCTGTCTGTATTGATTCCTTTTATTTTTTAAATAAATAACTAGAAATACTCTAAATTTTTAATGCACCAATCAGCTTGTGAGAAAGAGAAAGAAGGGGAAATTAAAAGGCCGTTTGTAGTGAGGGTGTGAACGGCTTGGGAGGGTGCTGTGGGGGCTTTTGAAACTAACATTTGTTGGAGATGAGGTGAAATTGGATAATTTACTGCTTGGATGCAGAAGAGCAATGTTCCTCTTCCGCAAATTTACAAGTAAAGTACCTAATAATGCCAGGCAATTAGAGGCTGACTTCTGCTCGAAAACAGGGGCTGGAGTTGCCAGGACGGATTAGAGGGCATTATCCAACCAATGCAGAGAGAGAGCGAGCGAGTGAGAGAGATAGAGCAAAAATGGAATGAGAGAACCGTTGTTGAAAGGCGGCATTACACAAGCTACAAGGACAATGCCTTTAAATGCCGCACTTCAACAGCAAGAAGGGATTTGCCTCTAATTAATTTCCAAAGATTTATCCCTCTGTGGAAGACCGTTGGCTGGAGAAGCACATACGGGAACTCTCCTGTCGTGAGCAAATGCTCAACATCGTTAAAAAAATCAAGTGCAATTGCTTCTTGAGCCAAACTTACTTGGATCACTACTTCCATCTGCACAAGAAATTACAACATTATTGGAAATCCTTCTCTAGGCGCTCTAAACATACCACCTGCTCATGACCTACATCACCAGATAGGAGGATTATGAGAAATGTTTCTCAAGGACACTTTCTGAGGAGTTTATTTCATTTATCGTATTTTAGCCCACTGGTGATTTTAGATGTTTTAGCTGTTTACTCATGCATGTATTCACACCCAGTTTTAAGATGATAAAAAGTTGAAGGGTTTGTCAGGCTCATTCAAACATATGGTTTGAATAAAGCAGTATCTCAATGATGAAAGCAGTATTGTTATACTCAATACTATTACTAATTATTTATTTCTGTTTGTCCGTCATTTTCTAATTGGTTAACTAGGGCTGGGAAACAAGAACCGGTTCCTATTTAAAAATTTTTTTTTTTTATACCAGAAATACAAAATACCAGAAACGAATGACTTCTATGAGGTTAATTTATCTACAGTTCTCGCACATTAATTTTGATGAAATTGTTCTCTGCATTAATTACTATTCAGTGCAAACAAAAAGTGCGACCAGTAAAGTCAGATTTGCGAATGCATGGCTTTTGTGATGACCTGAAAGAAAACAAAAATTATGACTTTATTCAATTATAATTAATTTTAGTTATTATTATTTCTTCTCTTCCATGTCAGCCTTCGGCGTATGTTTATGAGAGTACCATGACGCATGCGTGTGATGCTGCTAACGCAGAAGTCGGTGTTCTGACGTTGAAATTCCATATCTTTTAGTTCATCGTCTGTATATTCTGGTTCAAATAAGTAAGGCTGGGCAAAAAAAAATCGCAAGTCATCCTCTCTGTCAAAATCTTGACAAACATGTTTATGAAAACAAGGCACAACGCATTCGGGTTCTACGTCAGAATGCCGGCTCCTGCATCAGCAGCACCACATGCATGTGCATGGTTTTTGTCAGTGGTATTGTATAAAAATAATAGAATTAATTAAATGTTACTTATTTTTTTTTACTTTGTTGTTTTAGACCTATTTTTAAAATTATTATAGAAAAGCATTTCTGTTTCCTAAATATTTTTTCATCAAATTCAAAACAATCATTAATAAAATGAAGGAATCATTAAGAGGAATTGGAAATGAAATTGTTAAATTTAAATGATTCTCTTCTCTTCTCCTAAGCGCACACCCATTTCCTCTGTCTACACACACACACACATGCACTCATGCACTACCCTCCTGGCAGTTTATCTGAGTGCCATCTGATGAGTTGTTTTAATGGAGAGGAGGACTGTGGTTCTGGATGACAGCTTTTAATTACACACACACGCACACGCAGACACATGCACACAGTCTAGTCGCACATGAATGTCCGGGTTCAGTTCCCCCGTCAGCCAATAGAGAGGCCGATAAAGCTACAAAGATAAAAGGAGCACAACATGATTATGTTCTTGACAATTGTGAACGTGCAGCAATGATGTGGCACTCTGTAAGCCCATCAGACCAAACACACACGCACAAATGCAAAGACCTGCTCCTGGTCTTTTCTCCACATATATACCACAGACTTTTGACGCACTTTCTAGGTTATTCTAAATACTGATCTCATGAAAAAAAGAGGTAAAAAAAGCAAACAGAAATTAATTGATCCCAGTACATTACTGTAGACATTTAACAGTGTTAAATGTGAGAAGAGAGGTCGTTAGTGAGGAGGAACTGATAACACAGTGAGAAAGAGGTAAAGATCACAGGGGGTGTTAAAGGGGTCATATGATGCGATTTCATGTTTTTCTTTCTCTTTTGAGTGTTACAAGCTGTTTGTGCATAGATAAGATCCCTAAAGTTGCAAAGACTAAAGTCTCAAACCCAAAAAGATATCCTATTTAAAAGTTAAGACTAATCCACGCCTTCCTAAAACGCTTCATTTAAACACGCCCCCACATATCTACGTCACTGTGTGGGAAGATTTGCATAACACTCCCCAAATGTTTACGCAAAGAAAGAAGGCGTAACTTTCATTCTCGCTGTAGTAATGTTGCCGCCGTGGAGACGCTGTGTGTTTTTTGTTGGGAAAGCGAAAATACTTTGTTTGACCTTGCACAGGAGGACACAATTAGAAATCAGTGGTTACGTTGTATTTACACTGTTCCAGAACAGTTCAACCCAAATATTCGCACATTTTATGGAGGACTGTTTCAATGCATAAAAATCAAAAAATAAAAATCAATGCATTTCAGAAAGGCGAGGCATAGAGGAGCAACAATAATGTACAGTATGTGGAATATAATGTGTATTTTGAACCTTAAACCGCATAACCACATTTCTTTACACTAAATACACAAAATAATTTTTATAATAATAATGATAATATGGCAACTACTGTGGAGAAAGGTTGAACCATCAGCTTCTGAGCCTTGACTATTTTTAATTAACATTAATTCAGCCTCTAATAATGAGCAAAGAATGATTATCAGTCTGATGGCTCACATTAAAAATTGACCCCTCTATTTTTCCCAAAGCAAATGTTGTCTCCATTACTGGTTTATCATTGAATAATGTTGGCCATGAAAGAAGACTCTTTTTGCCAACAGAATAAATTATTTGATTAATCATAGTGGCTTTGCACAAGCTCGGTCTGGTCTAATTTCCAGCATGAAGCATTACCTAAATGTTTTGCATGCCAGTAGGGTTTTAAATGGGCCAACATTGAAATTAATAAGCTAGTTCTTTTTTGCAATGCTCTTATGTACAACATTTTTTTTTCCTCAGAAGTGATTAACAAAAATAACAAATACATATCAGACTTACCGGGCAAATGCAATACTTTTAAAGAACTTCAAGTTCTTTTACTTTTCCCAGCACTTCTTTACAGCAGTCTGGCTTTGTTCAGGTTTTCCAGGATCAACATACTGTGACCATCTCTTGTCATAAAGGGTTCCATGTGCGCTCTCTGATCGTTAAACCATTGAATTCACTTTCCTACTACGACGCATGTCACTGACTCTGTGGGAATGTACAGCCCTACACATCAGAAAAAACAGAGATGCAGCCAAAGTCATTGGCAGAGCCTCTCTCGCTGTCTGCGGAGCATGGAGTGTATCTCCAGTGCCGGTTCTTTTCTCGTTATTCTGCAGTCGCAGCCTGGTGCTCTGCAGATACATTGAGGTCTGTGTGGCTGAATTGCTAGAGCTAGTGCAGTGTGAACAGTAACACCCAGGACAAATTACACAGCGAGAAACGGACCCTCTCTGCCGCTGAGCCATGGTGGCATCACAGGGGCGGAAAATGACAATTCCCTGAAAAGGTCATACAAGACACTCGTGCCCACCAATTCAAGCTTACAGCCAATCTGACAATCTTAATTCAAATCATGACATCCTTTACCCCCCACCCCACGCAACCCCCCACCCCCCAAAAATGTATCCCCTGTGTCAAAATGGCAGGTTGACCTTCAGTATTTCAGAACTTTCACTGCGTAACCTAATGCTAATCGAAAGGATTCATTAGCACTTGCACATTCTCACAATGAGGCTATATTTATATGGTGATTGATTGTATGAGATCAATGGCAGGTTTTATGCTAATTCTAATGGACAATAATTGATATCTCTCGTTGTTGATGCAATGACATATGCTAATGGTTAAGAGTGTGAGGAGTGCTAATGCATTTCAGAGACTTTTTGTTTTTGCATGTCCTATATTTAAGCACAAAAGATGTAACTGTGTGATATAGAGAGAATAATATGCCCTTGTGGCCATAGAATAGCCATAAAACCTGCAGATTTCACATTATATTGCATCTAAAGTTTCTGGGCACTGTAGCATGAAGAGACGATCGCCAAATAATGGTGTAATAAAGTGAGGCTCCTGCAGGAGATAATAGGCTTTCCTCTGAATAACATCTGTTCAGCCACTGTGTGGTGCTACTCTGTGATAGAGCCTGCAACACCAAAGATACCTGAGCCCAGACCGTGTGCATATATGTGTATTCTGACAGAAGGACAGAGAAATGCTTGCTCCTCCAGCCAGTATCTGGTATGATCCATGTCTGCACAATGAGTCACAGATCCCAATGAAATCCAAAAATGGGTCAGTGATACTGGCCGTGTTTGCACCCCAGACTATCGCCCAGGGGAGGTTTTGCTGGGAGAGATATAGTAACCTACTCTCTTTTCACAACACAGCTCGGTGCCCAGATTAATTGGGAAGATAGGCGTATGCGCTCACTCATCAGTCTGATTGTGTGAATGTGCTGCAGTTTGTACGGATGATGCTTTGAGAGAGGTGATCACGGCTTTGGTAAATGAAGACGAGCTCTTGTTGTAGCATAATGACTCCTGTTCCCTCCATAAACCCACATCATGTATCTCCTTTCCTTACCTCTCCCTCTGAATAATCACACCCAGGGGCACATGAGTCATTCTGTCAACTCTTTGAACTAGGTGTTTTCAAACATTGCCAAGGACACCAAAAATAACAATTGCTTTACAAGGTATATAATTTAATGTACAACAACCTATTTAGACTGTGTGAGAGTATTAAGAGTCATAAAAAAACGTTTTTAAAATAAATCACTGTCCTTTATATACTATTGGTATACTACAATAAAAAAATAGGGTATCTCTGTATTTCTCTCTCTCTGTATATATATATATATATATATCGGAAAGTATTCAGACCCCCTTAAATTTTTCACTCTTTATACATACAGTGGGTACGGAAAGTATTCAGACCCCCTTAAATTTTTCACTCTTTGTTATATTGCAGCCATTTGCTAAAATCATTTAAGTTCATTTTTTTCCCTCATTAATGTACACACAGCACCCCATATTGACAGAAAAACACAGAATTGTTGACATTTTTGCAGATTATTATAAAAGAAAAACTGAAATATCACATGGTCCTAAGTATTCAGACCCTTTGCTGTGACACTCATATATTTAACTCAGATGCTGTCCATTTCTTCTGATCATCCTTGAGATGGTTCTACACCTTCATTTGAGTCCAGCTGTGTTTGATTATACTGATTGGACTTGATTAGGAAAGCCACACACCTGTCTATATAAGACCTTCCAGCTCATAGTGCATGTCAGAGCAAATGAGAATCATGAGGTCAAAGGAACTGCCTGAAGAGCTCAGAGACAGAATTGTGGCAAGGCACAGATCTGGCCAAGGTTACAAAAAAAATTCTGCTGCACTTAAGGTTCCTAAGAGCACAGTGGCCTCCATAATCCTTAAATGGAAGACGTTTGGGATGACCAGAACCCTTACTAGAGCTGGCCGTCCGGCCAAACTGAGCTATCGGAGGAGAAGAGCCTTGGTGAGAGAGGTAAAGAAGAACCCAAAGGTCACTGTGGCTGAGCTCCAGAGATGTAGTCGGGAGATGGGAGAAAGTTGTAGAAAGTCAACCATCACTGCAGCCCTCCACCAGTCGGGGCTTTATGGCAGAGTGGCCCGACGGAAGCCTCTCCTCAGTGCAAGACACATGAAAGCCCACATGGAGTTTGCTAAAAAACAGAGAAATAAGATTCTCTGGTCTGATGAGACCAAGATAGAACTTTTTGGCCTTAATTCTAAGCGGTATGTGTGAAGAAAACCAGGCACTGCTTATCACCTTTCCAATACAGTCCCAACAGTGAAGCATGGTGGTGGCAGTATCATGCTGTGGGGGTGTTTTTCAGCTGCAGGGACAGGACGACTGGTTGCAATCGAGGGAAAGATGAATGCGGCCAAGTACAGGGATATCCTGGACAAAAACCTTCTCCAAAGTGCTCAGGCCCTCAGACTGGGCCGAAGGTTCACCTTCCAACAAGACAATGACCCTAAGCACACAGCTAAAATAATGAAGGAGTGGCTTCACAACAACTCCGTGACTGTTCTTGAATGGCCCAGCCAGAGCCCTGACTTAAACCCAATTGAGCATCTCTGGAGAGACCTGAAAATGGCTGTCCACCAACGTTTACCATCCAACCCTGACAGAACTGGAGAGGATCTGCAAGGAGGAATGGCAGAGGATCCCCAAATCCAGGTGTGAAAAACTTGTTGCATCTTTCCCAACAAGTCTCATGGCTTTATTAGATCAAAAGGGTGCTTCTAGTAAATACTGAGCAAAGGGTCTGAATACTTAGGACCATGTGATATTTCAGTTTTTCTTTTTTAATAAATGTCCAAAAATGTCAACAATTCTGTGTTTTTCTGTCAATATTGGGTGCTGTGTGTGAAAAAGTTAGCAAATGGCTGCAATATAACAAAGAGTGAAAAATTTAAGGTGGTCTAAATACTTTCCGTACCCACTGTATATACCCACCCCCCCCCCCCGTGTATGCATATATATATATATATATATATATATATATATATATATATATATATATATATATATATATATATATATATATATATATATATATATATATATACTCTACCTACATAGTAATGTTAGATGTGTATATATATACCTTTAAAATAAATCAATTTGTATTTCATTTTTTAATAGGTAACAAAAAGGTAATAGGTTTACAGTAAGGTTCATTAGTTAGCATTAGTTAACTACTTTAGTTAACATGAACTAAGCATGAACAATACTTCTACAGCGTTTATTAATCTTAATGTTAATTTCAGCATTTGCTAACACATTATTAAATCAAAAGTTGTGCTTGTAAACATAAGTAATAGTTAATTCACTGTGAACTAACATGAACAAGCAGTGAACAACTGTATTTTCATTAACTAACATTAACGAAGATGAATAAATACTGTAATAAATGTATTGTTCATTGTTTGTCCATGCTACTTAATACATCAAGTAACATTAACTAATAAAACATTATTGTAAAGTGTTATCCCTTAATGATAAAATACAATAAAATAATTGTGAAAAATAATAGAAGAAATAATAGTGTAATGATTTCCAACAAGTTCCTAAAAAAAAAAAAAATTATGTACTGAATCTGTTTGATATGTATATGAATATATATTGAAAACATTGTCAAAATTTCTTATTAATTCTAAATCTTTATTTTATTTTATTTTATTACGTTACATTACATTACATTACATTACATTACTAAAACAGCCTGTTAACTTTGTCAACTCCAGAAATGCTTTGGTCAAAAACCAAAGCCTAAGCTACCGATGCCTAACCTACTGAAGAATAAATGTGTGAATGAATATATAGCCTTTTTAACAGGTGTTTGCATTATGTTGTTCAGTCCCTGTATATATATATATATATATATATATATATATATATATATATATATATATATATATATATATATATATATATATATATATTGTCCAACCCCAGGCATAGTAAGTGAAAATTCTAAATAAAAAGATCAAAGAAATCAATAAATGGAGCATTTGTGTGAGCAAGAAGACATTTTGTTCAAAGCAGGATAATGCTCTGTTCTGTAGCAAAAAAATGTCTTCATATGTACCCCGTACAGTATGACCCCTGAAAAAACTGCAGCTGAATACATTTAAAACCAAAATGCAAATCCAAGTTGAAAATGTAGTCCCAGACTCAGTCTGAATATATTCATAGCGAGTCTGATACCAGATTTTCAGAATTATCTTAAAAAACAACAATAATTGGATTTTTGAATGAATTGCTTGGCATCTGAACAAAAAATCAACCAAGATTTAAAAAAAAATTATAATAAATTCTTGTATATTTTTGGTGCTAAAATTTAGACTTGTAGTCTTGTATGCTGGTTCAGTTCAACTTTATTCTCTATTGCATTTTTGTTTTAAACTGGTTCAGGTGCAGTTGTCTGTTACTTTACTATTCTTTCTTACTCCAGGGCTTTCTTTCTCACTCCATGTTCTCCACACCTTCAGCCAGAGGTTTAAACTTGTCAGCTCCCGAAGGTCACCTGTGCTCTCAAGGCTGTTTAGGAAGGTCAGCCAGTAATGAGCTGCAACTACTTTATTTGCTACGCGGAAGCTTGGAGGGATTAATTGTCCCCGATCTGTCTCATCAGCCATCGGAGGCCCCTTTGTCAGAATGATCCATGGCTCTCGTCCCTCAGGCCCCCACTTTCATTATTAAGGTGCTCTCTGATCGATCTGACCATTTTTAACATTGTGCCCTGTAACTTTTATCAATCCTTGTTATCTAATGACCAATAAGGCTCCTATCTGCAACAGTAGAGAAGCTTATGCATTTTTAATTGGACCTGATTGTTGCATTAACAGCTGAATATGCAGATGGACTTCTTCTCCCGGGCGTGGACCAATAGTAAGTGTAAGTTCTAAATTGAAAGACCAAAGAAATCAATAGAGGGGGCATTTGTGTGAGCAAGACGACCTTCTGTTCAAAGCAGGATAGTGCTGTATTCTGTTGCCAAAATGTCTGCATAGTCACCAGGAATGACCCCTGAGGAAACTTGCTTGAAAAATAAAAATCAAACCCTTCATGGGTTTAAAAGTTAAGTTTTTTTAAGACTGCATCAGACAGTTGTCCGACTTTAGCTTTTTTAAGTGCGAGAACGATGCATCATGCAGTGCCGCACTGTCAGAAAATATTTTATGGGCAAACAGCACGCAAAGCACTAATTTAAAGCTTGAATCCCTCTCATCGTGACACAACAAAGAGGAAGGTTGACAAACAGCTGGCAAGTGGGCAATTACTAGTGACAGAATACATTTTGAAGCTGCATTAGGCAAATTCATTTGACAGTTGCTCAATACGATTCTATAACATGACTGGATTATATGCTGAAAGCTCCAGCAGATGCTGCAAAGTGCATGAAAGTATTTTTAATAATGCATCTTTGAATCGCAGAGGAGCCGCTCCAGTGTGATCAGAGTGCCTCAGGATCTGAGCTATCATCAGGACAATTGGAGAAATGACTTTTATAGCAATAGGTCATTCTTTTTTTTTTGGATCAGAAACTTCTTATAAATATTAAACGTGAAGAAGCATTAGAAAAGCATTAGAACAATTTTCTACTCGATTTCGGCTAAGTTCTCCTCTGTATAAATCCTCTTCTAATGTTCAAAGTCCTCATGTCCTTTTTATTTATTTTTTTGAGGGGCCACCATGTCACGCCCGTGGACTGTTTTATTTGTGTTTTCGCTCCCCATGTGCTACGTGACCCAGTTCCTCCCGTGTCAAATTAATAATGCTGTACACCTGTGTTCCTCCCAGTTCACTCCCTCTATCACTCCTGTTCCCATGTCCAGCCCAGAGAGGGCCACGGTTTCCATGTCCTGCCCAGAGAAGGCTCCGGTTCCCAAGTTCAACCCAGTGAAGTCTCCTGTTTCCACGTTCAGCCCAGAGTGGGCTCCCATTCCTGAGTTAAGCCCAAAGAGGGCTCCCATTCCTGAGTTCAGCCCTGAAAGCCCGGAGGATCACAAATGCCTGCCCTCCCAACCGCTCCTGCCTCCTCCTCCACTGCCATCTGGCAGCCCCTCTGCTCGCCCTCAGCCCACTAGCAGCACGGTGCAAGCTCCGCGGGACTGCCATCCCCCAGCATCGCTGTGGCTGGAGTATCCCTTGACTCCACCTCCAGCCTCTAAGCCCCGGACTCTGCTTCAGCCCATTGACCTGTTGGCTCCACCATGGCTCCTACTCCCTCCTCTCCACCATGGCTCGGCAGTCCACGAGCTCCGCCGGGCTCCCTCATCCCTCCGGCTCTGCCTTGGCCTGGTGTCGACCATTCTGCACCTCGTCCTTCTATTCCTCCGGCTCCGTTAGGCTCCTTCCTCCCCTCAGCTCCTCCTCAGTCCTCTGGTGCTCCGGCTCCACCGCGTCATGCCCATGGACTGTTTTGTGTGTATTTTCATTCCCCATGTGCTCAATGACCCAGTTCCTCCCGTGTCGAATTAGTAATGCTGTACAGTACACCTGTTTTCCTCCCAATTCCCTTGTTATGTCATGTATAAGAGTTCCTATTTGTGCATTCCTCGTTTGTCAGGTCTGCCAAGTTGTGTAGGTGTGTCTGCTCCAGTTCCAAGTGTGGATTTACCCTGTGTGTTGGATTGAATAAAAGACAGTTTAGTTTATCCAGGGCACCTTCATTCCTTCCGGCAGCGTATCATGACACACCAGTGGTGGACCTGGTGTAGACGAGACTCTTTTTAGCTGCTTAGTAGTTTCTATAAATGTGATAGATGTTTTTGTTTAGTGATAAAAAAAAAAAAAAAAAAAATTGTGGTATAGTGTACAAAGGGTTCCGGGATCAGTTCCCAAAATAGTAAATTTTTTGCACGCAAAATTATGATTTGACAGCCAGTGATCATCATGCATTTTCACTGCTTGGAAAAGCTTTTGACATTTTGATAACAACTCCTCCTGTATTCAACAGGAAAAAGTCACATGAGTTTCAAAGATAGGTGGGTAGATCATGACAGAATTTTCCATATTAAAGCAAATGATCTGTGAAAGGTAATTAAAATAGACACTTTGTGAATGCATGGTTTCTGCCACTAAGATAAACACTTTTTTAACCTTCACTAACTATGCAAATTAATTATCAAATGTAAACATTTTAATTTGAACAAATACAAATACAAATACAAAACAAAGACATTCATACATGCACACATACATTTTATTGTCTTTCATGAATGCATGAGATTATAAATAAAGAATTAAATTGGGCAATGAAGCAATGGGCAAGTTACTCAACTAAATTACCTGAGTACTTTCTCTCTCTATCTCTCCCTCCCTCTCTCTTTTTCACTTTCACATACACAAGCTCAAAATGAGGCTAATATGTGAAGAGATCCAAGGCTGTATTGGCCAGCAACACTTCTAATTATCACTGCAGCTCTGGAGTGATTACTCACTCAGTCTCTTTTGGTGGCCCACTGAAGTGTGTGTGCTTGAAAAATAGATGAGAGTTTTGTCACTCAAATTACTATATGTTTTTAAGTGCTTTGGATGGGTCCATCATGCATTATAGAGTGTAGTGGAGGGACTAAAGGAGCATTAACTACTTTCTTGACTTCTTTGTTGCTTTTGGACAGCATGAAAGATGCACAGCATCGCTGTTTTAATATAGATTTATGTTTAATGTAAAGTTTAAACCTAATTAATCTGCGCAACACCACATGCTTAAAGATTCATTCTACACTAGCTGAGGCAGCTAATACCACCCATCTGTGATGCTGAGGATGAGCTTTTTTAATTTAACAGATTAGGCTAGTCAGCTTCACTTTGATATTAGCTGCTGTTTTATTTAGATTGCAGATGTACAGTCCTTGTGTTAAGGCACAGAGATAAGATTAAAAGAGTAATATTGTGCCACAGCACACTGTCCTAAGCTAAAGCGCTAATAATAGAAGGCGTTTTCACATAAAGGGCATGTTATTCCAGGAGCTAGACTTGACATTGCAGCAAATGACCAAACTGTAATCCTCAAATATTGTGATAGTTATTTCACCATCACTGGCACACAGTGGTAACCTTAAAATCTTTTAAATTAGAAATATGTTAAAACTCAGACTTGATCTGTTCTTCGAGATTCCATAGCTGTAGTAATTGTCTCCAAATATGAGAGCACTTCATACATATACTGACCAGAAATGTAAATTGTAAGAGGATTGTAATCATGTGGCAACAGTTTCTGGTTTCCATCACGAGCAGTTGCCTTATTGCAAAGTATAGCCAGTATTTCAAGCCAAAATATGTAGTTCCATAGTAGTAATTTAAAAGCATTTTTAACACACTGACTGTAAGTGTTGTTCAGGATTAGTGTCCAAACACCTAGTAGACCCTCGTTATGTGGTTTTTGTGTGCATGTGTGTGGTGTATTTGATTTCCCTTAAGGGCACTAGCGCAGGTTCCAGTACAGTTAGAGAGACTTGGCAGGTTCCTATCTGCTCAGGGTCATTCATTATTGAAGGCTTGATAGGGAATAAGTCCGACTTACTTCATGGCCAATGAGAGCACTGTCCTGTGCCTGAAGCTTGTGGAGTTGTTCTAACAATCAGACAAGTGAGTTAACAGAGAAGCTACAGCACTGCAACAGGACAAATACTTTCTGTAGCACTTCATACTTAAAGTGATAGTTCATCCAAAAATGAAAATTCTTTCATCAGTTGTGTCATTTCAAACATATAATTTCAGCAATTTATATATTGTGTTGAAAGTTGTGTAGTGTTGTTTTAGACTCCATTGACTTTCGTTGTATTGACAAAATCAGCCAAAATATCTTATTATTATGCTCTTGCACATCACATTGACTTACATATTCCTACATGTACCATCCAGTTTGTCCTAGATTTTTCAGACCATAACTGTAAGTAGAAAGAAAAAAACGGTCTCCTGTAGTAAAAGTTTCTGTGATTGTGCAAAGCACATGAATATTTAATGACACAAGCGCTGATCAGTTTATGACAGGTTGTTTGTTGCTAAACAGCTGGCATTATATTATGGGACCATTCACACATGACATGTTTTTGCATTTTAAAACACAAGACACAGGTCAGTGGACTCAAACAAAACACAAGACACATTGTTAAGTTATGATTTCACAAAAAAAAAAAAAAAAAAAATGTTGACAGCCTTTTAAAATTGCAAAAGTGAAATTCTGATTTATCAAAGAGTTAGTTAACCCAAAAATGAAAATTCTGTCATCATTAAATCTTTTGTGTTCCACAGAAGAAATAAAGTCATGCAGTTTTGGAATAACATGAGGGTGAGTAAATGATGACAGAATTTTCTTTTTCAGGTGGGTTGTCCTTTTAAAAGCAGGGTTTAAAAAGATTATTAACTGGGTTTGAGTGCAGTGTAAAAAGAAAGGAGAATTTCTAGGCTGTAACATGATAAGACACCTTTGCTTTCTTAACTTTGAGTGATGGGTAATTAAAACCGGTCATGTCTACCTCACTAAGCACTAAGACCTGTAGTTTTAACTCAACCATCCACTTTCCTAATGGCTATTTGACATAACATCAGATGGGACTGTGTACATGAGGGACTTTGCATTTGTTAGATAAATTCATCCATGTGCCATTTAGCCCAGTCCTGTCAGTGTCAGCCTGTCACTCACAGCCAGATCTGACTCATCGGTGAGACTGTTGTGACAGCAGCTGTCTTACGTGGTCTTCCATCTCTTTTGCCTTCTATGCCCACACTGGGTCTAAACGTCAAGATTCTGTTAAGGGCGCCTTCATCAGACATCAGAATCATTGACGCACTCACGCTCTCCTAGTTCCCGTTCTCCTCCCCTGCAGATGCACCTCGGGTTGGCGGAAGCCTCCATCGTTTCCTTTGTAGTGCACATCTGTTCAGCATTAAGTGACACAGCTGATTAGCCTCACTCAGATCTTAATAAGACAAGCTCAGCTTCCGCCAAACCGAAATTGGTGCTCTCGGGCTTGTCCCCAAGCCACATCCCATTATGAAAGTCCTGACTCAGATTCATAAGTCGTCCAGGTTCCATGTTTTGGAAGTCTCATTATTAGGAATGAATGTTACACGGCCTTGTCACCTGGGCGGCAGAGTGCATTTGTTTTATTGTTGTTATTGTTTGTTTTTTTCTCTGCGTGTCGGCTTCAGCAGTTTTGTAGGTAATGATTATCTGTTTATGACATCTTCCCCTCCAGGTGTGTCAGAGGCTATTCGCTCTCGACTCTCATTTGCTCTTGACTCGCCGTGCGACTTCTGTATGATCTGATTGGACTGACACAGATGCTTCACACCAGAAATGACTCACAGTCTATTTGAAATATATGCCAAGATACGGCAAGCATTTGTTATCCACAGTCCCTCCAGTTCAAAAGTGTATCTGGGTTGTCTCTTCGAGTGCATCATACATTATGAATATAGTCAGACATAAATAGCATGTTTTTGGTCATAATGTGATTTATATAGAACAGTGCACTGTTGTTATTTTTCCCCTCCACCACAGCAATGGCCACATTTGCCTAATTGCACCAGGTGTTCATGTGTGCCGAACAGGCAGCGCTACGCGTCTGTGTTTCTAAGTTTGACCGTGAATGCTGAAGCATGTGGGTGTATCCTCATTCCCAGCTTTCTTTCTCATTGTAGCGGCAAGGGGTCGATTTTCTTTCCACTATCTGCCATTGTCTCTGTATCGTTCTGCCCCCCTCCTCGTCAATGCCCCAACTTTGTGATCTGTGTGTCCCAGCCCACCTGTTCAGTGCTCATTACTGTCAGCAGCATGGTTAATAAATATCCAGGTGGAGAGATCTTCCCATTGGCCCTGCTTCATCTCCATAAGTCTCCCTCTACACACACACATACACTGTGGACGAGCCTGACAGCGTTCATGATTACACTGTAAGTACAGCCGTTTTTCACCCCATGCCCAAACCCTGACACTGCACTCCATCTTACACACAAACACACACACAAGAAAGTTTTCACCATCCCAAGTCTGTTTAAAACTTCATGAACTCTACAAAACATCTTTTCACTTGAGGCCATATGTAAATGTTTCCAAATATAACAAATTACTAGCTTTTACTAAGATTATTGTGGATAAGAAGTGGCCCTCAACTGGTTTGGCGTCAAGATACAGATCTTACAAGTGCCAAAAGTCTATAAAATTGCCCTTAAATTCAACATCAAAATTATGCTTTTACGCTCGTTGCAGTCAATAATTCACTAAACAAAGGACTTTGTGATCCTCGCAAACCATGTTTACCTTTGTCGTATTTAATGTACAGTAATACAATTTATTTTGTGGTCTATGGTTTGAAGTATTTAATACAACCTGGTTTTGCCTTTATTTTTATTGGACTCTTCAAGAAAAGAGACAGAAACAGGATCAGGAAAGGACCATTAGTTGGGACTACAACTCAGGTCTCTGGAAGTGCTGACACATTCAAGCTACTTTGACTGAAACAACACAAATACACAAACATTTATATTATGGGGGATTATTATTGTGGGGGAGGGGGTAATATGCACATAAGCAAGATGTGGGAGTTAGTGGTCAGCTTTTCTTAGTGCTCCAAAAGGCCATGACTGCTGCCTGTAAAGGCTGTGGAAATGACAGTGAGTACACAGACACTTGATTCTGAAGAAGCAATCAGACTCTAAGGCATTTAATGCACTACCTTGAGTCTGAGCCACAGCAATTGGGTTTGATAGCCATGTCATTATGAGAGGAGGGCGTCTGGAGGTCTTCAGGAGTCAGGGATTATAGAGGGGAGCGAGTGTGAGTGTGCATGTCACTCCAAGCCCTCTCAGCAAAATTCCCACCTTACCACTGATTCCCCCTCCGTCAAGAGCCTGGACTGGAGAGGAGCACTTGACCAGATGATAGTGTGTCTGCGCAGAGAGCACCAAGGACACTCAGGGATTCATGCAGAAAGTTAGGATTGGGATTCACTGACATTGAGAAGACGTTGTTTAGAGGATAATTATAAAGCATGTTGTCTTGATTAAATGGAAAATGTTTGGTCAAGACGGTATGCTTCTTTCCATATTTATGGTGGTGGAATGTAACCTATGACATCCGCAAAGTCGCAGACAACTGTGTAGCATGAGAGAAGGTATATATCGGATGTAGTAGATGCAGGGAAATGATGGAAGATGGCCAGGTAAGAGTGTCATCATCAGTGTAGAGACGTGTAGTGAAGAGCACAGGCCTTTATCTCTCTCTCTTTGATTGGGCAAACTGTGTGGTAACCGTCGTTTGCCACTACTTCACTTTGATTAGCGGCTCCATGAAAATGTATGTCCCGCTCTCAAAGTATACCGGGGGAGTCGCTACCTGTCAGGAAATTCACAAGCAAGCCTATGTAAAGCTCGGCACACCGCATACATTAAACTCTAATCCACCTAGCCATTTCATTGTGGGGCTGAGTTGATAAATCCCCCATGACTCCCCACTTCCCAATGCTCTTCCCACATCTGACACACACATCCCAGGACGACAGGAAAGGAGGTGCAGAACCAGCCCCCCAAACTACAATCAGGGGGAGAGAGAGCACTCTGCAAAGCGTACTACAAAGGCATCCCAACAGATGCAGTGAATACCAAAAAAGCCCCTCTCTCTCTCCTTTGTGAAACGCAAACAGTAAATGAATTAATCAGAGTGCAGGTAGATAAATAAATAATGTATATAAGGAGCTAATTAACCGTGTTTATTCCTGTTATCATATGCTGCCCCCATTTCCCTCTTTCTCAAAGCCATGAATCTTTAAGTGCTTGTTAAATTGGTCTCAGGGGCCATTGTGGTGGCAGAGGGGCGGTCAGCACCTGTCTCCGCTGAAGGCAGGTGCGTGACCAACGGCCCATGATCCTCTGCTGCGCCAGGCTTCATGAGGAGAGAAGGGAGGAGGCAGGCATCATGCTGGGAGGTTAGCGTCCAGACGAGGTGCGGCTGACAGGGCCGGCCATCACAGCCACAGCTCGGCTTTGATTAATGAGGGCATTTGAAAGACAATTAGCGGGAGCAGATTTACCTTCAACTGCCTTATCAATCAGAGCCCTTTAATTCAAAGTAGAGCACCCCCTGTCACAAAATGGGTGTATCAGCACCAAGCCTGCGATGCACAGACAGCTAAACAGAGCCAGCGGGGGACGAGGAGAAGGAGGGCATTGGAAGCTTCATAAACAAAGCAAACTTTCAGGCCTTACCATAGAGGAACTCTTTATATCTTTGACTAAGTTTTTCAAATGGCTTTTGCTATGAGAGCCCAGGACTTATCGATATTTTTAATGAAAATACTTATTAAAGCAGACCATATTTCACTGCATGCATAAAGACATACCATCTGTGGGTAGATTTAATAAAATACAGCCATGCTGACATTTAACAAGGTTTTAAACCTCCTAATTATTAAGTAATGATCCCAAATTGCAGACATAAATCATGTTAGTGGGTGTAACGCCGAAGACGTTGTACAGTGTTCGCATTCACTCTTCACATGATTGCAGCCCACTGCAGCACAGAAGTCTTGCATTTAAATGTTATGCTTAAAAAAAAAAAAAAAAAAAAAAAAAAAAAAAAACAGGTTTGTGCAGAATTTAGTTGAGAATGACTTATAAATTCCAGTTCAGCTCCTGAATTTGAATTGAAGTAGCAAATAGGATGCAAAATTGCAAGTACAATTATATGTATTACTGTATATATTAAATGTAGATTTTATTGGAAAAGCAAGGCAAAAAGACTAACCTTAAATGGTGGCCAAGCTTTTTTTTTTTTTAAGGATGGATGGGTGGACTTCATTTCCCAGAATGCATTTAAGATGTGTTGAATTTCTTTAAATTACAATTAGGTAAATTCCTCTTCCTGTGATTCCAGTTCAAGTTTTTGTGGAGTGTGGCCAATTCATTTCATATTCATATATTGAAAGGGAGTCAGTTCTTCAGTTCTGAATTTTGCCCGGTCCTGGTAAAAACATGGATATAAAGGCTGATATGCTCAAGATATTTCCTGTAGTTTTTGACACCCCTCAATAAATATACTTATCAGGACTTACTCTCTTCAGTAACTGTGCCCAATTAAACACGTCAGTCATTCAAACCCAAATTATTTGAACCACTGGAGGAATGATGAAGGCTCGATTCACTGGAGCGCTTAAGGGGGTTTAAAACAGAAATGTGTTTTTATAAAGCCGGAACAAGTGATTAAATAAGCATCTCTATCGATCTGACTCCTTGTAGATAAAGCAAGTGCGAGGGGTGAAAAGAAACAAACACATGAGGTAGACAGTTACCTCTGGGAGGAAAATCAATATGGCTGCCCCACTCGGTCTTCTCTGGTCAGACTATTCTCACTGGGCTCTGGAAGCTGCAGGGAGAGTGAGTGGACAACTCGAGCCAGTTTTTTACATTGACATATTGAAAGGTTTAGTTTAGACAGACAACAAAAATGGTTAGATTATTATTTCATGTAGAGCTGAATAGATTCGAAACAAATGCAATAATGACACCAAAGTTCTCATTTGTCCATACTGCCGAGAGCTACTAAAAAAGTACAGCAGACAGTGTAGAAATGAGACCGAATCTTGACAGCGCTTGTCTGACCCCAAGAAAGAGCATGAAAATGACTGTAGTTTGCCAGCTGGCATTAACAGTCAGACCTGCCTTCATAGGGACAGGACATCATTAGAGAAGAGGTCAGTGAGGGAAGAGAACCGCTCCAACATAGAAAGCGAGGGAATTACTCCCACAAAAGACTTCTCTCTGGAAAATGAAGAGAAACCTAACAATAAGAGTAGGGATCTGTTAGTCATACACCCTCGATTGTACTACGACTGACATTAAGCCTACAGGCAAGGCCAGCCCTCTCTGCTTTACCAGCCCACTAGCTCTCCTTCAGCTGCAGCCCGGTTCGCTGTCAGGAACATGCTGGCGCCCCTCTATTTTCCATTAGCCGTTTATTTCACGGAGAATTTACTAGCTGCATGCCATAATTGGTATGTAGGGCTTTCCTAATGCAATGGGTGCTTTGGACATTTGGAAGGTGATCTTTTACACAGGTGAAGGATGCATAAATTACCCTTTAAGCTAAACGTTGTTAGATTTTAATTCTCCATTATTTGCTGCACACATTGAAACTTCATGATTTGATTATTGCAAATAAGTTTTATTTTTAATTTTTTTCACATTTATTCATTTGGCAGACAGTTTTATCCAAAGTGACTTACATTGCACTCTGGGAATATTTTATCAGTTCATGATTCTCTGGGAATTAAAGGGGTCAGTCATATGATGCGATTAAATTTTTTCTTTTCTCTTTGGAGTGTTACAAGCTCTTGATGCATAAAAGAAGATCTGTAAAGTTGCAAAGACCCAAAGAGATATTCTTTATAAAGGTTAACACCTTGTTTAAACACACCCCCACGTCTACGTCACTGTCTAGGAAGATTTGCATAACACCGCCCAAATGTTCACTCAAAGAAAGAAGGCGTAACTTTTATTCTCGCTGTAGTATTGTTGTTGCCGCCATGTTGTGGAGACGCTGTGTTTAGTTGTGAAAGCAAAACTACTTTGTTTGATATCCGCTTCATCATGCCTAGTGGTGATCCATGCTGGTCGTTGAGGAAATACATATACTGCGCTCTGTGGATCGCCGGATCGACTTTCACTGTGGACGAAGCGGAGTCCAGCCCGGGGTCGTCACATGTGTCCTTCATCGAATCCTCCGGCCATGCCGTTCTCTAACCCACCAGCCGTTCCTCACTCAAGCCCGCAGTGTGTGACGCTGTGTGACGTATTTTATGGAGGACTGTTTCTTGAACCTGCAGACTAGGGTCTGTGCTCAAAGGCTGTTCTATAAAGTGAGGCAGTTCCAACTTTGCAAGGACAGTCTGGCGCTTCTGACTCACAGTCTGTAAGTACGTTTTATATTTAAAGAATTTGCCACTGATGATTCAAACACAAGTTTTAAGCAGTGTAGAGTAGCGCTTGTTGTTTGTCGTTTCTCCGATCACAAATGCAGACATGGTTTCCTGTCTACGTGGCGCGATAGGCAATGCAACGTGTAAAAAGACCGTATAAGTCATTATAATCAGTAATTATGTCTCCACTGGATGCAAAAAATGCCACGTTTGTAATGGGTTTTATTGGTTTTGTCTTATCGTGCCGGGAGACGGCATCACAGTGTGTTAAGGGGCATAACATTTCCGTTACACACTTGAGGTATTCAGCCAATCACAATGCACTGGATAGCTGGCCAATCAGAGCACACCTCGCTTTTCAGATCGATGAGCTTTGTGAAAATTGACGTGTTTCAGAAAGGCGGGGCACAGAGGAGCAAAGTGTTTTTTTAAGCTTAAACCTCATAAACACATTGCATTACACAAAATACACAACACAATGTTCTTTTTAGCAACGTCATATGACCCCTTTAAACTCAAGGCCTCAGCATTGCTAGCACCATGCTGACTGTTTGGTTAAGTATATCTTATGTAATTATTGCATTATTTGTATGTTTATGTAATGATTTAAATATGTTATCAGTTATTTAATGTTTTGGGAAATGTTTGTTCAAATTGCTATTCTATGTATTTATGCATGTGTTATTTTATGGATCAATACACTACCATACAAAGGGCTGGGGTTGGTTTCAGTCTTTTATAATCACCAAGGCTACATTTATTTGATCAAAAAATACAGTAATAACAGTAATATTGTAAAATCTCTCTCTCTCTCTCTCTCTCTCTATATATATATATATATATATATATTCTATTTTAATATTTTTTAAATGAAATTTAGGTTTTCCTGTGAAGGCAAAGCTGAATTTTCAGCAGACATTATTCCGGTCTTCAGTGTAACACAACCCTGCGTAAATCATTCTAATATTTTGATCTGAAGGAATATTTCTTATTATTATAATTTCTTATCATTCTTAATATTATTTCGAAAAGTGTTGTGCTGCTTAATATTTTTTTTTTTTCAATCTTTTTTTTTTAGGATTATTTGATGAAAGAAGAGCATTTATTTGAAATAAAAATAATTTGTAACATTATAAATATCTTCAATATCACCTCTCTGTAAAGTATTGATTTCTTTTGATTTATTCAAAATAATAATAATTAAATCTTAATGACCCCACTTTTTGAACAGTAGTGCATGTTATGCCAGAATTCAAGTATGACGACATTTACATAGGAAGCTACTCCAAGGCACATGAAAGTTAGTACCACTGTGCATGTCCAATAAAAACATGATAGTACCATGGTACTCTTAGAAAGTTTTTGTAAATAATCAATGTTAAAGCATTACTGTGTGTGTCAAACTCTTTCCCATTCCCATATCCTTACCAGGCAATTTAATGGAAAAAGTTCAGTATTAGTTTTATGGTTCAAGTAGTAGCCCTAATTTGTGGTTTGCCCTCACCTTATGACACCACACGTTTAATGTATTTACAGGACGAGCGAGAGCGCACACGTGTCATTAACCCACATTTCCCAGTAGTAATAGTCATAGTGTGCATAGCTTTGAGGTTTCATTAGCAATGTTTTATAAGGAGCCGTTTTGCGTAGAAACCCATGATTTGTTTTCCAATGTTTGCTGTATCCAGGAGACAGAGCGATGTAAATTTATTAAGTTTCATAATAGATATTTGCTCTCAGAGAGGAATAAAAAAAAAAAAAGATAATTTTATTTTTCAATAATGAGGGCACCTTAATTATCTCTCTCTCTTTTATAACTTTCTGGGGCCACTTACTGCAAATTAGTCATCCATTGTGTATTTAGAATTCCACATGCATGCAGCAAGTATTGAATGACAAATTGCAATAAGTCTTTGTCTCCGGTGGAGACCAAACCCGGGACTGTAATGATATTCATTTTCAAAAAGGAGAACATTCTAATGGGCAATTAAGACGATCAAGCCTGCCAAGCTACATGTGAAGAATGGAGACCCGGTGCCAGCCATTACGTGTCCACCCCCTTTCCACTTCTCCCAAGCTGGATCTTTGTCTAACATGTATGCGCTTACAACGCGAGGAGTGGGAGGGTGCGCGGGGGTGTCAGGGGGAGCTCCAAAAGCACAATATAATTGAACTTTCCACATTACTTCTCACTAATATGTGCTGCCACTTGGTCTCATTAGTGGAATGATGTGCTCTCCAGTTCAGGAATGAACTCTTTGCCCAAGTAATTAAAGCTCCTAAAGTTTCCAGTCCTTTGTTTAAAGAATTCGTCCTTGTGCTCTCCATGCCCCATCAGCTGCCTAATTAGCAGGGCCTTTGTGTGATTAAAAATTCTCACAGAGATTCCATTGGATATTTTCCTCTGTTAATGAGTGTTTGTGGACAGCTGGGAACAGGCGCCGACTCCCTCCTCGCCGGACCTCCTGTGCACCGGGCCAGACCTCTGCCAAGGCCCAGGAGTGAAAGCTGTCATTTCTGTAATGGGGATGGAAATTGGTCAAAACCAGTGCTGGCCTCCCGTAGGACTGGAAATGCCTTGAAATATAAATGAGGATGAATATTCATATTTCTCATTCTCTCTTTTTCACCCCCTGATTCAATAAAAGTGCTGAGTATTAATATACATGTCAGTCAGATTAAGAAGCCCCTCGGAACTCTGTGCCAACACCGGTCCATTAATGCGTCCCTGGCTTCATTTGCTATTATTCTCAGGTTCTTTCCCTCCCCAAAGTTGGGGTCACCTTCTCCACTGAGAATTGCTCACAAGAAGCTTTTCCCTTTTGTAATGTTTCTCCCCACTAAGTGAGAGAGAGAGCGTGCGTGTGTGTGGAGAGAGAAGCAGAGAGGCATTTAATGAAGCCAACTCGGAAGTACGGTAAGTAGGGGTCAAATTCAAATGAAAGAGCAAAGAAAAGCTGTGCGTGCACTTGGAAGAACTGGAACCTGGAGCAGGGAAAAAGGAGTTTGAGGGGGAAACCCTGACAAGAGACAGTTGACTAGTACCACTGGACTGTTCTAAAAGCTACTATTGTATAGTGCAGTGATTCTCAACTGGGTTTGCTTCAAGACTTGTTTGGATCGCCATCAAGTGGTGACCAAAACTCTTTATGATACAAGTACACAAAAATGTCTGTAAAATAAAACACTAACATCTATTAATATAGATTATCCGATTTTTTTTAGTGACTCTGCAGGTGACATCGTTACAGTGAATCATTAAATCCTTGATTCAATAGAATCTTTCAAAAACACTGGTTCTTTCAGGAATGAGACCAGTGAATGTCCTTGTGAGTCATTAAATCATTCACTTAAACGATTTGTTCAAAAACACTCATTCAAGAACTAAATAACTAATTTTATGACTGAGTCATTGAATCATTTACTCAATGATTCCTTTAACAACACACTGATTCATTCAGAAACAAATTCCACTGTGTGTTGCTTAGAGACATTACACAATACTTATTTCTTGTATACTGAACCATTGTATAAAGCAAAATCACAGTTTCAGATCAGAACAACCACATCTACCTAAAATTGTAAAATAGCACAGATTGATACAATAATATTGAAATGGTTTACATTTTTGTAACACATCACTGTGTGCACGTGTAATGTTTCTACATTTCCCGAATCCTATACCAAAGTTTTAACGACTTATTGCGAAATGCAGGACAGGCTTCAGGAAATGTGAGCTCACTGCTCACGAAGCTTGAGGCAGTACAAGACAAATCAATGACGTGATAAGTACTTGACATGGGTTTGGAGAAACTGTTGAAGCAAGCGTTTCTGTGAAAGTTTAATTACAGTTCAGGAGCAATAGATAGATTTCTGGAAACATCATTATAAACAGAGAGCTTGTGCATCGGGCCACCCACCTCATTATCCTTCTATTTAATGTGTCACATTTCCAGAGAGCAGAAGATCTGATGACAGAACATCTCACTGAACAATCTACACCTGAAAGGACATGTTTTGCTTTGAAATTTAATTGAACAAAGTGACAGGAAATGATTCCTTGCCTTGGCTAAATATGATTTTCAAAAGAAGTATGATGTGTCTTGTGATAAAGGCCCTGTAGTGAAGGTTAAAGTGATTAGACTTGATTATCAAATAATGAATGAGACACTGATGTAGTCTTAATTGCATGCTCCGGTGACTGCGTTGTTTGACATACATCATGTGTTCACTTTGTAAATATAATCCAGCTCTTTATTCTTCAGCCTTTGGTCTCTACTCTCTCTGGTGCTACACTGCTCTCCTTGGAGTTGCTGTCTTAAAGTCAGCATGAAAGGAAAATTCACCCTATCGGTTTTCTAAATGCATATTATATATCTTATTATTGTGAACTAGTCATACATCTATATGTTTAATTTAAAAAAAAAAACAATTAATCACAATGTCAATATTCCAATCTTACAAACAACTATAAGCTCACATTCAGATCTGCCTCCATCAACAATGGATGGATAGAAGTCTTGGCCCTTCATCTTTTTCTTTGTTTCACTCGATGTTTCACTCGATGTATGTCACAATAAGGAAGAAAAGATTTGTTGCTACTTCCATTACATTGCATATTTAAAGGGTACAACACAGAAATTAGTAAATTTAGCCAAGTAAAATCATATTTTATCTAAGCTAAAAGGGCCAACTAGTTGTCATTAGAATTCACATTAATTCATTTGAAACATTATGAGTTTAGCTGTACAAAATAAAAATAAAATAAAAAATGTTTGTAATTGTACAAAAAACCCCCACTTTTTTAGATTTTCTTCCCAGGCAAAGTTGTACAGTATCATAGGATTTTGCGATGTCATACAAATTAGTTCAAGTTCTCATGAGAGCATTTTACCACCACAGTATGCAAAATCCTGTGATACCATATAACTTTGTAAAAATGCTCTAAGAACTTGCAATAATTTGTATGATCGTGGATTCGCAAAATCCAATGATATCATACATGTCCTCACATGTTTTCATGAGAATGTGTAGAAAAAGGCTGAAAAGTAAATGATGTATAAATATCAGTTCAAAGTCAAAGTTCCTTGCTCTTGAGTAACATTTGTTATCCCTACCTCCTTTTTGGTTACTAATTATTTGGTTGTGATTAAAATCAAGTGTTTTATAGCCGCGGCTGCTAGATTGTCCTGTTTGGTGATTTGAGCGTATGTAATCAGCAGCAGTGCTAAATTTTCTTTCATTAAGTGTGAAAAGGCCCCATAACTCAATTGCAACCAGCAAAACCTCCTCCTGGCACTGGCTGGTTACTAATCTGTTTTTCATTTCATCTGCACCAATGCAGGAGCTCGGTAAAGGGAAAAACGACATACATCACTGGTTGCCCTCCTGTGAAGTTGAGGGTCAGATGGTAAAATCATAGCTGAGAAACTCTTAAACACTCCAGCAGTGAGTGATGATGTGCTATTGTTACCAAGTAGGTGACTGCTTTGAACGAGTACACTGTAATGTGATTCACTCCAGACTCCACACAACACAGTACTAAACATTAACTGGAACTTCCTCATGACTGTAGTTTTATCTTGTGTAAAATGGCACTGTAATGTAATGACAAATACAGAGCACTCACATGCTGATATTCAATTCATTATTGTTTGAAAAAAGGCAAATGAGGTTCCCTCAAATATCAGCGCAGCAGCTACAGTCCGTATATTCTCCCTATAGCACAGGAAGTGTCGTTTGATGTACAAAATAAATTATACTGGGTATGTGGCAGGACAGAGCAGAGATAGAAGGCCCTTGAGGTAAAAAAACAAGTGAGGAGACATGACAAACCCCAAAGACTTGACGGTGTGAGTGTCTTCTACTTGTCTTTTTTTCATCCTGAATAGATTATCGCAGGGCCTAATTTGCTTGGTGAGAGCCATGGAAGAGTGAACCAAGCCCTCCCCTCTCATTTCTTCAGGGATGACTTCTGAAGCTCTTAATAAGGCGACAAGTACGCCTTCCCGTATTGAAATACATCAAAACCACTAATCCTTGTAGATTGGAGCCACCCACTGATTCAGATTGTCATTATGTATTTCATAAACGTTCCAGTCTGAGGTTTTTATGCTCCCAGATAAAAGAAAGTAGAGAAACCTCAAGAAGTTGTGGGTGGAGGAGGAAGGTGTAAATGTTCTTTTCATTAGCATTCCTTGCTTTCTGCCGAGTTAAGCCCGAAATGGCTGACTACCGGAACATTTTCTATGGCTGTTTTCCACCTAAGATGAAAGCCCCATTTGCGGTGGCAGTAATGGTTGCAGAGCCATGTCATTTGACGTGGCTTGTATTTCTCTGTTCTCCATCATTTAATTGGGTTAAGGAGCGTGAGAACACTGCAGACTTTGTGACCATCACAACTAATTGACCAGAAGAACATTACTTACAGTGGTGCACCACTGTGAAAACAAGGGAGGTCTTCACTTTTGCCCATTTGTAGATATTAAACAGTTTTATGTTACTACTTCACATTTGAAGCCAGCAAACACAAAGTACTGATCCTCCTTTTACAAACATGCAGTACTGCCGTCTGGAGTCATTTTCAGTGGGCTCATTTCTCTTTACTGAAGCTGATAAGTTGATTACTGATAAAGTATGATTGATTTCAATAAGCTAACTAATTAAAGTGGAAATTTATCTAAATAAGTCAGCTTTGATAGCAATAGACATTAATTTTAAGTTGAAACTAAAGTTGGCTGTTGACATTTGTTATTTAATTTTCTTCCGTTGAGCCACTCTAACACGATTTCCTCATTGTCTTCCATTATACCGAATGTGCTTTTCCTATTCAATTAGCCTTTAAGCAACTAAGAGAAGTCCATGAAGCAATATGGCTCTGGCATTTCTTTACCGAAATTAAATGTTTAATTAAACGTAATTGAAGACATAATTGTTCCTGGCAGCAAATAATAGAACTAGATTGTGCCCGTAAGGAGAATCAAAATAAATGCTGACATTCATCTTGCGTCTGAACAGAAGTTTGTCAAATCGGGACCTAACGAGAGTAACTCGGGGGGATGCATTTGGACCTCTTTGGAAAAGAAGGGAGAAAAAAGGTAGCTGTTGAAATGGACTCCTCTATTTTTCATGAACAAGGTCACTTATCAGTGACCGGAAAGTCACCAAGTTCTCTTCATCAATTTAATAAGGATTCAAACTAGAAAAATAGTATGGTCATTTCTTTGTAATACACCCCTGGGCTTTTTATTATGACTTCATTTCCCAATGTAATATTGGAATGTCTCTATAATTGTAAAAGTGTAATAGACTCTAATAGAATTTCATTTTGAACCCTGAATGGTCTATGCCATCTCTGCTCAATTTGAGTAGAATAATGATTTTTAATGTCCACACATGGCTTCCTGTGACCTTATTCAATCTCAGGCCTGATCAGGAAATATATCGATTCAATTACAGCCTGATGACAAGCCAACTGAGAAGAGGAGGGGGAAAAAGGTCAGCATATATTTGAAAATGTAAATCTTAACAATGTCTTTTGAGTTTGCTGAAAAAAGCCATTATCAAATGCCATTTGGGTCCAACAGCACCAGGCCTCTTTTTCTCCCTCTCCTTCTCTTTTCCCTGAGCGATGGGAATCGTTACAACATGTTCAACACTGAGGTCGGACTTTCCTATTGTCTGGAGTTGTTATATGCGAAGTCATTTCACAGGAGGGGCCTGCTTATTGGGTTATGTCTGTGCTCTGTACCGCTACTTGTCATGCACCGAAAAGATGTTTTGCTGTTTTGACAGCCTTGCTGCCGTATTTCCTCTTCATAAGTCCAAGGATGTGGCTCTGCTTGTGTAGTTATTGGCTGAACTTTAAAATGTGCCGAAGTGCTCCAAATCCACTCAGAGCAAATTACATGCACATCACAACGGCTGCTAATTCTTAGTTCAGTCATTAAAAACTCATTAAAATTAAAGTGTTCATTTGCATAGCTCTGTGTGTTGCATCATAAATTATTAATTGAAAATAAATAAATGAATGCAATTTGGAGGAATAAGTGGTGGAACACATGCACCTGCAGAGCTGTTTTGACTGTTTTTGTTGACATTGACAAAACACAGAAGGGGGAAAACAGTGAAACTGAGGTTGTTCAAGGTTGTTTTGTGGACTTTTTTCATGATGGCTCTTAGTAGCTGATACTAAAATACAAACTACTTTCTGAAAGTAATCATTAGTTCTTCATTCAAGATGCCTGTCTGGAGCAGAACACGAACATCTTTTACTTCCTATCTTTCTACCTAAATGTTGAAATCCATTAACTGTGGTTGTTCACTAGCACTTATATTGCACTTAGGATTGCTTCAGAAACTAGGATTTGACATTCAGCGTTGCATTCAATACTTGATTAAAGTAGGTACTGTTATGTGTCAGGCGCCATGCCTTTATGCCTCGTTTGATATTTGTTTGCTGTTATATTGTTGTCTGTCTTTTTTTTCATTTGCAAGCATTGGTAATTGCAACCATTTTTCAAATCACTTCATTAATTAAATGAGATTGGAAAAGGTTTTGTGCTAATGGATTACGCAGGGGCTTGGTGGCTCAGCCCTGTTTACCCGAGGTCACATTTCATTTGCTGCCTATGTCAAGCGACTAGCGGCAGGACCCTCTGAGGCAGGCCAATCAATGTCTCCATGCCCAAGCCCTCAAATGAATCCATTAAAGTTATGCGGATGCATCCTTCCTGGATGGAGAGGGAGAAAAAAAAGGTCTCCTGATACCTCTGATAGAAATTAGCCATGAATTAGGAGCAAGGCTGCCTCAGTCTGGAAACAGGCCAAAGCGGAATTAATAGGCCATCAGTGCCTCTTGTGTGTTAAATCCCATTTGTTCACAGTGTTTCATGAAAGTGTTTTTTCTGCTGCCTTGTCTGGCTTTGCCTTGGACCCCCATGCTCCAACCATCACAACCTCACCCTTTTAAAGAGTTCAACAAAAATCTAAATTCCGCCATTATTTACTCACCCTCATGTTATTCCAAACCTGAATGCTGTTGTTTGTTTGTTTGTTTTCTTCTGTAAAACACACACTGACAAACTGGCACGCCATTTTTGTAGTCCATATAGCTTTTGCAGTCCATTTCAGAGATCACATATCAAGTAAACAACTAATTTGTGTTTGTTTGCCACAGAAAGCTACTGTATGAATTCAGAAGACTTTATACATAGACACACTTACACACACACACACACACACACACACACACACACACACACACACACACACACACACACACACACTGGGCAGTGAGAAAAGTATGAAATATAAATATTTCCTTAGACTTCCATGCGTTTTCATACACTGGGAGATACATTAGAAGTTATTCTGAACAAGTGTGTATTCTGTTGTTTTTAAGCATGCAATGACTTTTTTTGGGAAGGGAGAGGTTTGTATTGTATTGGTTAGTAAATTATTTGAAATATGTATTATTTGAAAAAGTAATTTGGATATTATAGTGACATTTTAACAGTGCGTTACTGTAAAAGTTAACCGTTAAAAAGTATCTGATTACATATTGTGCATTTCACCCAAACACTGGTGGTTGTTATGAACTGTTACTATGAAAATCCTTTTAAATGTAACTGCTTTTAAGCTTGAAACAACATGAGGGTGACTAAATAATGACACAATTTAGATTTTTGGGTGAAGCAATCCTTTAAATATACAAGGAGGTATTGTTGGACAGAGGCTTTGGGGACTTGTAGAACATTTTGCCTCTGGTCCACAAGAGTGGATGAGTCAGGCTGTGTTTTTGTGATCTGGGTCTCCAGAACTAATCTTAACTGTAGATCTCTCTCCTCCAATTGCAGATTCAACCCCTCAGTGTGACATCATTATTTTCGCTGTGTGGAGAGGCATGAGATATAAGACATGAGATAATTATTAGACATATACTTTATACATAAAGTAATGGCTCTTGGCATCTGTGATTCAGAGGAGCTGTCTGCCTCCTTTTCTCATGCCCACTCATATTGAAGCTCTGCATAATTCATTGGAATGTTGCCCTTAATAAAGCGCAGCGTTGTACTGTGAGGCTTTACCGTGTACAGTTCTGTCTCTCTGTTCACTTTGGCTGTTGCTGAGGGTAGTTTTGTCCCTTAAAGACCAATTAGCAGCGGTGTTTAGTGCAGCATAATCGTTTAAACTGATGGATCAAGCTGTTTTCTCCACAATCAGGTTCAGTGCTGATGAAAGACTGCAGAAAAAGCTCTATCGTTTATTCTGTTCCCTAGCGGAGTTTGGCTGATTGTATATGCTTCCATGTCACTGACCAGCAGCAAAGATAACCTCTAAATAAACTCTTGCCCACCAAAATCAAGTGGCCAAGCAAACTAGGAACTGGCAAGAAAGCTGTCTGTTTTAAGCTAACTGTTGATGTGATCAAACAAACATTTCAGATCACCAAACATCCTGAATTTGGCTAAATCTAATTACCTAGGTTTTCAAGTGTACAAATTATGCTTTGTTTGAATCGTGTGTTGAAATAACCTCACTTTTACCTATCTTTAATATTGCCAAACTGTTGTTTTGTTCTTCTTTCATTAAAATTTCATAGACTTAGCTTATTTTATCTAAAGAAAAGTAAAGCCAACTGTTCTAAAATGTTGGACTAAATACTTGTACTGCATGTCAGTTATTAAAATGAGACTTTATAACATTATCATTTTTTGTAAATATTTATAAAAAAAAAAAATGCTAATGCAACAATTAATGATGTTTGTTTCCTTGTAAAAAAGTATACTTCAGTAAACTTATTACAGAAATAATACTTTAATATACCTAAATGTCAACTGAATGTAATGTTTTCCAGCACTTAATTGCATGTTATTTACAATTAAATGAAAAATCTATTCCAGTTAGTTGTATTGAATATAATATCTTAGCCGCAGGAGCCTGAGTCAATGTGCTGTTCAGGGGGACCAGAAACCACAGCACACCCTTGAGTACAGTGGATAGCTGTACATATGCATTTATTGCTGCCATAAGGCAATTCACCATTTTCGTGGAATTTTGTATCCTCTCACCAAATTTACTCCTGGAACAGACGTTTGGGGGGAGAATGCAAGAGAAAAATCAGAATGTACAAACAGAATGATTATAAAATGTAAATTTCAAGGTAGAAAAAAAACATAAAGTAGCTTTAATTGTAATATTGAGTAACACACTACATTTAAAATTATAATAAAGTATTTAACAAGTGCTTTAGTATGTTAATAATAAGTGTACTTCTTAAAAGCATGGCAAAAGATAATTAAAACATGATTAAAATGTACTTTTACTTGTATTTATGTGTTAAAAACAGATATGAAAGCATATCTGTTCCATTTACAACTGTTGGCGCAAGCTAGATTAAAGTAATTATTATGTTCTGAATATGGATATTTTTCTTACAAAAACGCATCGATTCACTACAGGAGGCCTTTGTTCACCCCACGGAGCCGTGTGAGACACTTTTTTTTTTATGGAAGGCGCTTTTTATTTCACTTCTTTTGGACTGAAGCAATTCAACACCCGCTGACTGCAATGATAGAACCTGAAAGATCAAAGACAATTTTTGATATAACTCCGACTGGATTTGTCTGAAAGAAGAAAGTCATATACATCTAGGATGCCTCGGCGGTGAGTAAAACGCAGCCTAATTTTCATTTTTGGGTGAACTAATCCTTTAAGATGCCTTTTATTTTACTAATATTATATTATCTGCAAGTACAGTTTTTTTTATTATTATTATTATTATTATTATTATTATTATTATTAAAAATGTGAAGTACACTATAAATGCAGATTCATTACAGTTAATTAATACATCTTGCAGCCCAGAGTTTAAGAACCACTGGCATAAACAACGACTGCTAAGCCCCTTTCACACTGAGATTCCGCAAAGACTTTTTAATTTGACTTTTCAAACACTTACTAATTACCTGTGATTTACGCATTTTGTTTTTAATTTACACAACCGCATCACGTACCGTTGCACTGAGATGGCGAATGCTCTCAGCATCAGTGCGGATACTGAGGTGTTCCGTGGTCTCTGCTTCAGTCCAGTTTCCACACATTTCTGTTTATTTTATTTTAGTTATTTTTTTAGGCGAACACCACTCTGCATTTAAAACACCGACTAGCCCCTCTGGCACTGCAGGGTTATATTATTAAAAACATCTGCTCAAAGAGTCTCACGATAACTATGTCATCACTACGACACATACGTTATGGCATTGGTTCCGGCTTTTGTTCACACAGAGCTCGTTCTGGGACTGAACCTGGCAATGTTACTAGGTCCCCAACCCAGCATCGATCCCGGAATCAATCCCGGGACGTGTTTGTGTTCACACAGAAGGCACTCCGGCAATTTTCCCGGACCAACGTGCAGTGTGAAAGGGGCTCTAGTGTTCTCTGCTCCTCTCTGGCCTGAATGTAGGCCAGTCCATCTGAGCAAACCCACATAAAATGACCAACTGTAATGGATTAAACTGCACATTCACATTTTCTTCCATAGCTGCCATCCCACACGCACAAGTATGAACACATCCGCATACACCCAACGTAAATGAGATCTTAAGCGGCTCTATGCTTTGCCTTCTCTCTCCAGCTCCAGAGTCACGCATCATAGTTCGCAGCCAACAAAACAAGATGAAATAAAATTCTAAGCTGTCCTGGCAGTCAAGGACACCATTCCCTCACCGTAATAGCCTGTATCGTCTGGACACTCCAATTGTAGCTTTTCTTCATTGCTCTGGGCTTTTCTTCTAACAATAAGCTCTTTATCACTCCTCAACACAATTCATTTAAAGCCACCGTCAAGAAGCAATCAAACCTTAAGTAAGAGGATTCAAAGTCAATGTGTTATTGTTCAGCAAAGTACCATTGCTTGATTTCCATAATGCACACAAGGAAGATGCCAGGGAAGTCACACTTTAGTGATAGGACACATGAAAAGAAACCATTTGCTTGATTCTATTTATTGCCATATTATTCATGTTCTTTTGTGTGCACGTTATGATTTAACTGTTCCTATTGTTTTCTCATTTCCATTCTGTAATGTCCCTGTTTTCACTCGTGCTTCTCTTATTTTCTTCTTCTTTCTCTGGGATGACATTATGTTTGGCTTACTTGTCTCTCTGCCCTGAACACCAATGATTTAGAGACTCTTGACATATCCATTACACAGTACAGATTGGCTATTCTCTCCTCCTCATGTCTCAGCACCTATAGAAATGACATGTACTGTACCTTTCTATTTTTTCTCTAATGCTCTCAATTCATGGACAGTTGCTTTCGGCTAGAAATGGATTCAAATTTCAGGAGTCCTCCTGTACTATTAACTAGAGACTTCAATCTTGACAAAGTCTTTTTGGAAAATGCTTTCTGGTTCATATTGCTCCTCTTTTTACAGCTCTATTGTTCATCCTTATTTGTTTGTGTGTTGTGCATGTGCTGTACTGTATGCAGGCCGTGTTTAGTGTTTTGATTTCATGCACTTCTTGATTTGATAAAATATGCAACTTACCGTAAATATGTTTACACAGTCACTTCGAGCTTCACTGCCATTGTCTTTGGTTGCATAAAGACTGTCACAACAGCACTATGCTAATTCTTAAGATTGCTGAATTTCACCTTGTCTTGTGCTATAGGCTGCTGTACATGACCTTAAGAGCCATCTGACCCTGAAGTCTGAAGTCTGGAGTGTCTCATCTAACTGTCTACTGTTTAAATCACCCTCATCGCCAATACAGCACAAGGTATATTGCAGTTAATGGTCTGACAAACATGTCTCAGGCAGGTCCTGTCCACTCTCTCCATCTCTACGCGACTGTCCTTCCTCACCCTGCCACTCCTCCATCACTAGAGGATTAGAGCTAATGCTTTAAATGAGCACGGCCCAGAACCAAAGGGAATTAAAGGCAATTAGCATGCTAACAAACCACTAATAACATGTCGTTTCCACTGTTTGTGCGGCTTTACCTGTACTCTTTTGACGAGCTTTCATTCTCCCCTGTAATGAATGTACTCGGGTGGTCTATCAATTATTGAACACAACTATTTTAATATTAATAATTCTGCTTTGTTAAAAGCCTGGCTAATGTAAAAGGATCACAGTATTAATGTTTGAACATTTTATCACTACTCTGCCATAATGTCATAAGGGACTAGAGTTTTGTTCACAGATTTCACAGTAAATGGTAAAACAACTTAGCAGGCTCACGAAAGAGGTTGAATGAGTTCCGCAGTGACGCCATAGAATGTCTCGCTAATTAATCCCATGTAATTAGCACTAGCATTCTATCACAGTGCGTTTTACACTATGATTTCCCGGAAGCCATGCACAACATTATTTATGTCTAATATTATTTATGAGGGTTTTCGGTGCAGCAGATCTCTGTTAAGACAGTGTGATTTAAAAAACATGCCTGATTCATCTTCGCCATCATCTCTGCACTCGCCCAATAAACAAGCACTACTAATTACAATAATAATGATGATAATAATAATAGCATCATTTCAAATATCACTATTAGTAATTTCATTGTTCCACTTGTTTCCGTTTCTACTTAAATTATATTTAACTTCATCTATCCCCAGCCCTGCAAACAGGATTACTGGTATTTATCTGAAATGAAAGTGCATCGTTGATGCACTGTAATAACAGGGAGTGGAAAATCCAGTCCATTGCAATAAAGCTGAAACTAATTCATTAGAATGGCTGTCTGCAAGGAGTGTTTTTCGATTCCACCGTGCGGCGTGTGGCTCGGACCCACCACGGAAGCGCTCTCCTGTCTTAACCCCCCGCAGCCCTTCCTTGGAGCAAATAATAAAGGCGAAGATGAGGGCCATTTGTGTGATGTGCCATGACCTGAGATGGGGAAAGGGGCTGTGGAAAAGATCATAGCAGCTGCATCAACAGCCATGTGTGTCAGGCCTCTTCAAAGACTGCTGCTAAAAGGCCAAGTTGAATGTAAACAAGACTATCAAACTCTGCAACTTCTTTGGAGAAAAAAAGGGTGACGAGAGGGAAAGAGTGAGGAACCATGTCGTCCATGCCTCCTGTTCCATAATGGAATAGAAACAGAGGCCTTGTTTGGTCGCCAAACACAATTAACAGGGTTTCTTCGCCCACATCAATACTGCTATTTGCATAGTGTATTGATCTGAGGTCCTTATAATCACAAAATGTTAAGTGCACCAATTAATTCTCGATCTGTTTGTGCCCTTGTCTGTCCACCAGGAGCTCTGAAGGTCAGCACAAAAATGAACTGCTCTTTGATTTCCCTCCCTTTTTTTTTTGTAAGACAATGCCATTCTCTCTGAGACAGCTGAAAAAGCCCACCCCAGCTTTTTCATTATCATTCATTGTGAGTACAGGCTAAAGTGTTTGCGATCTGATTTGTCCTTTTAAACAAGAATTTATTTCCTCGTTCACTAATAGGAATATGTTCCTGCTCTCTCAGCTGGGCCTTGGCTTTTTATAATCTAAAAGCCCCAATATCTACCTTGTATTGTCTAATAAGTCTATGACAGTGTGTTTCACTCTTGATTCATACCCTTAACGGCATGAGTCCAATGCCACAAAACGTTCTATCTGGCCTTGTTACAGCACTATGGAACATGACCTTGCGCTTGCTCCTCTATTTGAGTTGATCATAGCCATAAGTTAGCAGCTGCTCCCATTCTCTTGTTTGTGACATCTCAATCCATTGGGAGAATGAAAACTGCGTCTGCATGTGAGGATTATGTATGTGAACGTACCTTTCACTTCTCATAATAGGTATTGCAGATTTTTATCTTTAACTTTGAATAAAATATGAAATCTTGAGGTTGGAGGTAAGCTGTGACATAATACTTCCTTTCTCTAAATGATTGAGAATTTGCTCTTTTTGATCTAGCTCCTTTAAGTGCTTGTTTATATAGAAATATATGCTGAAAGGAGATTCATAGCAACCTTTGTACACTTTTGCCCTTCCACGTCTACTTAGTCCTCTGGATTGCAAGATCTGTTTGTGCTGCAAATGTGAAGAGAAGTGTCAATTGAATTTGCAGCTCAATGGCTCTCACTTGTATCGCACCTTCGTGTATGAGATTTGCTGTATGTAGCCAACTGATACAGATATAAAGCATAAAGATTGCAGCGCATTCTCCATTGTTTCAGTGCTTTCATGTGTCCTCACATGTCAGGTACGACTGTGGCGCTCTGCTTGGCCCATTCTCTCATTCTTCATCAATGTGGCAGTCACCAGTTACAGCCAAGTGACAAATGAGCTCGCCTTCAGCGAAAGATGAATTTCAATCCACTACACCTGTGCCACCTCACCAAATGAAAGGCCTGATTGCCTGCTATTGCGTATTTGAAATGCTTAATTCCTCCATTAAAAAACCTATTTACATGAATTAGGGACAATTAGCGTTTTCAGACCCATTTCGGCTTTGTTCACCCTGTCCATTAACATTTAAAAGTGTCGGCTGCCAGACGCAAGAAAAGCCCTGTGATCTGATTTGAGCTGACCCCCCACGTTGGGTGCCTGGATGGACCCTTTTCATCTCGCCTGCGCTGATGAGAAGGAGCTGGCCTTGCTTCTCAGATTTGCCTCAATTATACATAATCAACTAAAGCAATTCATGCAGGGGCGAAAAAGAAAAAAAATGCCTTGAAAAAAGAGATCTGGTAGAGATGGACAGGGCAGAGCTGCTCTCAGACTTCATAAAAAAGCCAGACTGTAAATGTGCACAACATTACTGATAAGAATGGCTTCATTTTTGGCTTTCCATATGTATTCACACCCAGATCAACCGTCTAGAATGTCAAGAAGAGGTAAAGGAACAACTAGATGGAAAAGGTGAAGGTAAAGGTGACTGAAGATTTAATGAGCACATAGATAATGAGTACACATGAGATGTATTAATTGCTTTATTACAGGTTTCTTGCATGCCTGAAAGTAAAATCAACTCAACTCCATTGAGGCCATTTATACCCAGCCACCGGTCTTCATCTACTGCCCTTCTGCCCATCTACAAATTACACTGTCTGACCCCAGCTGCTCATACACAGAAAGAGCCCTCTCTGCAAGAATCGATTAGACTGAATGATTCAAAATGTCATGGTTTTTATAAGAGGGTTACAGAGCTGAGAATTATTATATTTTGTACAGTAGTGTACTTTTCCTGCTCTTTCTAGAACAGGCTTGCCTTATTCAACAAGCCTTCCAAGGGTTCAGTCTTTAAACACAGGTGCCATGTAAGAGTTGTATGAAAATATTTCCACTTTTTAGTGGTGTGTAGTTGGTTCAAAAGAGGTTGAGGCTACAGGATCAAAGCTGAATGCTGGTTGCTCAGCAGCAGAGAAGAAAGCAGAAAGAGTGGGCTTTGTCAAAACTAAAAGTCCTTGAAAAGAGATGAAACTGATGCTGTTGTTTACCTTGTGCTTGAGAGAGCTCATAAATGCAAAAGTGTTTATATACACTACCGTTCAAAAGTTTGGGGTCGGGCTGATCAAAAAAGACAGTAAAAACATTTAGAATGTTACAAAAGATTTCTGTTTCTTGAAACTGCTGATCTTTTGAACATTCTGTTCATCAAAGAATCTTGAAAAAAAAAAAAAGACTTAGCACACAGAAATGTTTTCCAACATTGATAATAATAAGAAGTGTTTCTTGAACATCAAATCAGAGTGATTTCTGAAGGATTATGTGACGCTGAAGACTGGAGTATTGGCTTCTGAAAATTCAGCTTTGCCACCAAAGGAATAAATTACATTTTAAAATATCTTACAATAGAAAACAATTATTTTAAATTGTAATAATATTTTTTTTTTTTTTTTTTTATAATTCAAGATTTTATTGTTTTTGTTCGGTACATGACAATATCATACAAAACAAAAAGTACAGATTTATACAGATACTGCATGTATGACCAGGATAAATACAGTGGCTGAGACTAACAGAGATTGAAAAAAAAAAAAACTAATAAAAAAAAAAAAAAAAAAATCTAAATTATTGCGTTACACGGAAAGACAGCGTCACGTAAGACCAGAAATCCTCCCAAACCGGAAAAAAACCCACAGTGACCCCTGCTTTGGTCTTATTATGTAGTTTGTTAAGCAAACTTTCATATGAAGCTGTCTTAGTCATTATGTTAACCCATTCTTTTAACTCTGGGGTTTTGGGAGCCTTCCAGTTTTTCAAGATGACTCTGGCCGTCACCGAGACCCCCACCATGATCACTGCAAACTCTACATTTGTAATATTTGGCAATTGCTCCCTATCCCCCAGTAGACACAGCCTTGGTGATAATGGTATTGTAATTCCAAGCCATTTGCTCAGAATATTTAAAGTTTGTAACCATAAAGGCTGAATAAGCGGACATTCCCATATACAATGAATAAAAGTACCTCTGTCTTTTTGACATTTCCAACAAACATTATTATTTGTCAGACCCATTCTATTGAGTCTGAGAGGTGTCAAATAAAAACCTGTGTATGATCTTATACTGTGTTAATTGACCTCTGGCTTCTCTTACAAATTTACCTGTATTTGACAAAATTATTTTCCACTCTTCGTCCCCAATTACAGTCCCAATGTCCTTTTCCCATATTGTCTTTAAATTAATGCAGTCATTGCTGAACACATGGTTAGCCGTCCTGTAGAATATAGAGGCTTTTTGTTTGGGATGAGGCAGTTTTTAGAAAGTCCAAGATATGGTTTCCGTCTGTGAGCTTTATTATTGTGGAAACACAATTTCTAATTTGAAGATATTTCCAGAAATGGTCTTTTCCCTTTAAATTATACTTCTGTACAAGATTATTATAAGACAGAAATACACCCTGCTCAAACAAATCTGTCACAGTACACAAGCCATTCAAATGCCATTTCTTCCAGTATATGGGTGATTTCCCGACACAGATAGCAGAATTATACCATAAAGAAGAGTATGGTTGCCTACAATGTGATAATTTGTGCATCTTGTGAATCTTTGCCCATACCTCTCTTGAGTGCTTCATGATAGGATTTGTGGTTGTGTTTAAACACTGAGACAAGTGCTCAATAGGGCTGTATGGCCAAGATAAGGTCTTAATAATATTTTTTTTAATAGTAGTGTTGTACTGCATTTTTGATCAGATAAGTGTAGGGACTTCTTCCTAAAACAATAAAATCTTACAGATCCCAAACCTATGAACGTACTACAATATTACTATATTTATATACTGTTTATAAATGCATCATATTTTTACTATTAAAATCATCTTTCAGCTCTCATATAGATTTTCGTATATTTGTTGAATGAACAAAGAAATTGAAATACAAACCCAAGAGTCGTTATGAACACATTGTCACACCCGTTAGACTGTCTGTGTGTGTTTTCCCTCCACATGCTCCATGTTATGTTTATCCCCTTATTTGGTCTTCCTGTTCCTGCCCTGATCATGTTCATTGTTTCCAGGTGTTCCCTCATTAAGCTGGAGGGAAAGGATCCTTCGGTGTCTAGAGAGTGTCCGGCCCCGAGCCAGAACCAGCCTGCCGGCCGTGGCATTCCCAAGCCCACCAGCCGCTCCGAAGTATAGCCATTCCTCAGTCAAGCATGCCGGCTGCGGCCCTATCCAGCCCCCCGGTCATTCCTCAGTCAAGCCAGCCGGCCGCGCCGATGGCCAGCCCCCGAATCCAGCCCAGAGAGGGCTCCAGTCCCCAAGTTTTGCCCAGAGAGGGGTCCAGTCTCTGAGTTTAGCCCAAAGAGGGCTCCAGTCCCTGAGTCTAGCACAGAAAGTGCTCCAATCTCCATGTCCAGCCCAAGGAGGGCTCCAGTTCCCGAGTTTGGCCTGCGGAGGGCCTCTGAACCCAACATTCTTTTGCCTGATCCACCATGGGTCCCGGAATGGGTACCGTTCTGGAGGCCTACCATCCTGTGTCTGTCCTGAGGGGCCTCCAGAGCGCCTACAACCCCTCCGCCAGAATTGTTATGCCGCGGGACGCGCCTTCCAGAAGGGGAGAGTAATGTCACACCCGTTAGACTGTCTGTGTGTGTTTTCTTCCCCCACTTGCTCCATGTTATGTTTATGCCCTTATTTGGTCTTCCTGTTCCTGCCCTGATCATGTTCATTGTTTCTAGGTGTTCCCTCATAAGTTTCCATGTGTATTTAAGCCCTGTGTTTCCTGAGTCCTGCGTGCTGTCTTGAACGTTAATCCCATGTCCTATGTGTGATTCCTTGATGTCAATAAAGACTGTTGATCTTGATTCTCCTGCATTCTCTTCGTTCTTCGCTCCTTGTTCCCCGCTCCTCACAGCAGGCACACCGTGTCACACATTCAGTCATTAAGCTGTGGAATGATGCAATCAAAAGCTGAAACGTATCCTAGAGTTTCCAATTCTGAACTAAAACCTCCAGCAATCCTTCCAATATCACAGGTTTCCACAAAGCACACAGTCAAATGCCACTGTCTCTCCAGCTTTGGTACAAATATTGTATTCTTTATCAGACAATCCTTTTCCAATATGGTTCATCTCAAAGAATGTAGAAGGCAGAGGGCATATTTCTGACTTTCTACAGTGTAGCAAGTATTTATTCTGTGATGTGTTGGTCTAGAGTGGACCATCTCTACTTTTTCAATGAATTCTCACTTAATAAAGTGGATTGTGTAATAGAAAAATGAAAAAGGTCACTCAAGCTATATTTCACAAGTGGTAATTTAGCCCCCACTTTTGCGACTTTTCCTCATTATGATTACATTCGGTTGTTGAATTCACATACAGTGAATTCATTTTTATGTCAGTCTTGTTGACTGCTATGATACATTACATATCTATATTATTGATTTCCTCAAAGTTCATCCATCTATAGGTGAGTGACATAAAAGTGTTTTACATAAAAAGATTGAAGAGGGGCAATGTGCATGTAAGCGAAATGTCACTGTTGTGGAGACAGGCCTCAAAGGCATTGTCCCTTAAGGAATTTCCTAGTGGCTGTGGCCACATTGTGATATAACGCTAATTATGAAAGGTTTCATAATGGATTGCAGCATATGGTATGTGTATAAGTGCATGTCTAATTTTAGTTAGTGCTTAATGTGCACTACAGAACACAAAACATGCCTATTTTTAATTCCAAAGTGGTCTGAGTCACAGACTAAAAGCCAAATAAAGCATTGTCTAAATAAACACTTTGCCTGTTGTGAGGTGGACGTTTCTCCAGTGGTGGAAAAAAAGCTGCTGTTGTGACAATGGACTGCCCTCAGAGAACCTGTGGATATCTAGTCTAAATCCAGCCCAGGTAGCTGTGAAAAAGCTAATAATGCGTTATTGCAGCTCAGGTCTTCTCTGTCATCTCTCTATCAGTCACCCTATACAGGGCTGTCCGAGTGATAATGGGTAATAATGCAACGGGGAGAGAGACCAATCTCAGCAGGTCCAGAGTGGTGTGAGAGGGGCCTCGGTGTTAGGCTCTATATCCCACGTGTGAGACCAATTCCGATTGAGCCAGTGAGGAAATTAGGAATTCTTCTGGAAACAGATTCACAATGTGTTAGAGAGTGAACATGGATTTATTTTACTAAAGTTGTATACATCGAGAATAAGAGCAAATGGGTTTGCAACCAGAGATGTAGCTAAGTATGAGAAGTTTTTGGTTTAGCCAAAATCAACAGTGGAATTCTTTTAAATCAGAGAAATGGCATCCTGAAAAGCCCTTACATCTCTGGCAGAGGTAGGTTTTTTCTTTTAGACATTTAGTCCCGCCATTTTAGGGATTTAATGTTCCAAAGTTGCATTTTAATCTTATTTTAGTGTTTTCAGTTTTATTCCAATTAATTAACAGGATGTGCATGTTGCTCTTGCTCTCAGCTTGTGTATTCACATGGATAATCTGAACAAGGCACCATCCTTAATTCTAACCCAATTACATCTTTCTTGACATTATATCCATATTTAATGTAGCTATATTCCCCCACCCCAAACTGATGAGAAAAAAAGCGAGAGATCAGAGATTAGTTTGGCGCTAATGCAAACTGTTGGATTTGTTGTGAGGGCGTTTAAATCTTTCAAAGAGAATGGGAAATGATGAGGAGTGTTACTATGACTTTAGGTTTACTCAAAGAATGGTGCAGCCTTTTTAAGTGTCAACCCCTTTTGTTCCTTTTTGTTTTACTACAAAGTTTTAAAACAGCCCTAAGACATGACTTGAATATCATCTGCTTTTTCAAACCTAAACATATTAAATATTCCCCTCTTTGATCACAACAAATGTGTTTTTACTTTTCTCACTATAGTTTACTATAATATATTTCTCTCAAGTATCTGACAAATTGAAAACAACGAAGAACTTAAAACAACACGGCAGCTGCACACAAACAACATCAGTTGATTTGGGGGAACTGTTTACTTCTCTGTAAAACAGAAAGACTCCCTGGTGCAACTAGAACACATGCTGATAATCTACTCAGACATAGCTGACAATCATTATGTTGGTATGATTGGTACACAGTTACATAATGTAGATATTCACACATCTTAATGTTCTTATTTTAAAACACATTGCTCTGTCAATCAAATCAGTGAGGAAAAACAATTTCAAACAATGAATAGTTTCCCCCCACAGATGGACCCATTATGAATAATCCTATTTATGTAATGCTATAGCACTAGACTGAAGGAGTTAAACCCTATCACACTCATAAACGGTACTTTTACACATTAAAATCCTCCACTCACATGACTTTTGATATAAATGACTTGGTATTGCTGTTGGCATGTGGCAAAGAGGGTCTGATTTTTTGCTGTCAATAGCGCTTGTGCATGTGGGCTTCTTCTGAATATTTGTTCTCTGGGTAATAAATCTTCTTACGCAGTAGTCCTAAAATGGTCACAGTGAATTCTACTATCACTGTTAAAACGACTATACCTGATACACACAATTCAGTCCTACACTTTTAAAAAAACAAAGTTTCTTTATTGGCGTCAAAGGTTCCATGAAGAATCTTTAACATCCAATGAACATTTCCATTCCACAAAGGTTCCTTGTAGTGGAAAAATGTTTTTTTTTTTTTTTTTTTTTTTTTTTTTTTTATTGAAATATTCTTTGAACATGTTTTAAGTTTTTTTTTTAAGAACTTTTATTTGAGAGGTTCTTTGTGAACCTAAAAAAAAATCTTCTATTGCATTGCTTAAAAAAAAAAAAAAAACCTTGTTGGAACCTTTATTTTTAAGAATGTAACGCAACAGTCATTTGCTTGTAAATCTGACTACACAGGTCACACTGTATAAGTTCACAAATTCAGTTAACAAGTATGTTAATGGGTATAACTTAAATATTTTAGATATGACACCGCAAGTGTGCCACAGGTTGCAAACATTTGCCTGTACTGCTTTTCAGTGGAAATGTTAATCATGGGATGCATGGATAAACAAACAAAGTCTGATTCACGTACAAATGAGTCGGTTCTTTTTATGAATCAGTAAAAAAAAAAAAAAAAAAAAAATCAGTCTGATGAATTAGCTCACTGGAAAAAAAAAAAAATTCCATAAATAAACTAAATTAAATAAAGAAATGCATAAATAAAAATATTATTATTTCTAGCAAATATAAAAATGCACTGTAGAAAATAAAAACTGAAAATGGAACTGCTGCAGAAAAACTCATTGAAGAGCCCTGACAAGTGATATATAGTTTCTCTTTCGAACTTTCTGTTAGAAAATGTTATGGACTTTTATCAGTGTTTTATGGTCAAGTAGAACCTTATTTGATCACCCACAAGGATATGACTTGGTCATGGCCTCTCAAGACACTTTTGACTGGGCTTTTCTCTGAAGTAGTCCTTGTAATCGAGCTGGATTTATCACAGCACTCTATTAAATGCCCCAATTACTATAAGGGTGACAGCAGTGATTTTCCTATGATAGAAGGTCTGATGCTCGATTTCATTAGAGCGCCCCTCTTCATCCTCTTCAGTAACCCTGCAGGTGCCCTCAAATATTGCACAATAACCCCCCTCCCCCCAAATCTGGTCAGTACACCCTCTCCACAAAATGCGGGCAAAATAAGAATTAAGTGCTCAAAAAGAAATTGATTCATAGCAGCAGAAACGTGTCAAATGACATTTCCAGTGCTCATTACACCTGGCGTGCATCACACCACAAGAATGTTCCCATTCTTTAGACCTTTTGTCTCACTCACTCTTCTTCTCACCACTCGGCCTTCTCCAGGGAAATGGTAATTAATTGAAATCATTTCCATGTGTAAGGTTGCCCAAGTCCCTCCTTCCACTGCGTCAATGGGTCGATAGGTATTTGGAGCATACAGTGCAAACAGGTGATAAGAACTCAAGTCACACTGTGTTAAATGATTGCCAAAGCAGCGAGTGTGAGAGGAAAAAAACGAATCAGATTCAAGGGCAGAGGAGTTTGCGGAGAGGGAACGAGGGATGAGGAAGAGAAGGGGGAGGTGTGCAGTCCTCTGTGGATGACATTCTGGCAGCAGGGGCTGATGGTCAGCACCCGCAAAATTGAAATATTTCAGGTGATTCAAGGCTGGCCACATTTCTCACTCCTTTTTCCTCTCGCTCTCTCGCTTTCAATTATCAAAAGGTTGTCTGTGGGAATCAAACAGTCTCCTTGGGAGAGTTCATGCGTGCGTCTCGGCACTGTCCTCGGCGTTCAGAGCGCCTTCTCAAAGATGAGGGCCACTCGTGTTTCGCCGCCTGCCAAAGAGCGCTGTATCTTTAAGAGGCCTGTTACATGCTGTTGATTAGTTTTGCTGAGTGGGTATGCAGAGACCAATAAATTAAATATGAATAAATTAAGAATGTACTGTAGCAGAAAATTGCTTGGAAAACAACCACCTCCCCATTAAAATATGTATAGTAATGCCTTTTATGTCTGGCGACGTGGGATTAGATATCACTGTAAATTAACACGCCATCCGACCGTAGTTGAGAACTTTTCACTTTTAACAAGGACTTATAAAAAAAAAAGCATTTACTCTAGTGTGTTCGCTAATTAATTTGATATTCAAATGAGCTTATGTATTATAATTGCAAATATCCCAAATAAGAGCAGTTTGGAGAAAAAAAAAGAGGGATAGTGTCAACAAAGATTGATGAAGCTTGCTTTGAAAATGCCATCTGTTTCGGATGTTTACTCCTCTTAAGAAACGCGTCTGCGGTTGTGTCAGCACCTAACACGCCACACCGGCTCCGCTTTGCGTTGAAGGGGATCAGGGACATCAGCATGTGAGATGAGCTCCTGCCGATAATGTCCCTGCACCGTTGGTGTGACATTGTAGCTGCATTAGCTCATTACTACAATGTCATGGGCGACATGGTGAGGATGCTGTGCATTAGGAGGAACTCGACTGCAGGTATCAGGTCTCTGCAGATGAGCTGATTAATTAGGAGAAGCACCATTAAGGTTATTTAGATGCGACTCCTTATACGAGGAGATGCTGGGTTTGACGAGGGCGGGAGACCAGAGGGGGGCACTTACAATCGCTTCTCCCTTCTATTCCTCAACCTCAAGTGACATTAGCACCTCCTGCACCACCTGCAAACTCATGGAGTCACACAGCGGGCCACATCTCCGCATCCCTCAGTGCCTGCAACTCCAGGATCTAAAAGAGGCGACCGGTTTTTAATTCCCCCCTCTCCTCCTCCCCGGTGCCCATCTGTCAGGCTACACTACTGCAGAGGAGGAGGAAGGCAAGCACCTTGTTCCAACTGGCCGCCTTTCTAATTTTCTGTGCCTCTACGGCTTGTCCCAAACAAACGCCCCTTTCTCAGCTGCCATGCTACCATGCCTGCTGCGTGCACACTGGCTTTTTTTTTTTTTTTTTTTTTTGGAAGAAAAGTTTGTGGGATAAAGATCTCCCGAAAAAAAAAAAAAAAGTTTTACAGCAAACTAAAGTGTGGATTTGCTGGCCAAGAGGAATGTGAAGATATCAGGGCCATTTCTCCAGCCAAACTCCAACCAAGTTTTTCTCTCAGTTTTTTTAATCTACTAAATTTCTCCTTTCTTTCACTCTCTCCCTGAGGCCTACAGATGCACTCCTGTAATTTACTGCAGGTCACATTCCACCAGCACAATTCAATTTGAAGATTTCGCTCTCTGTCTCTCTCTCTCCCTTCACTGATATAATGAATTAAAAGACTGGCACAAGAAAATGAGGGCCATATGTTGAAATCCCATCCCTGCTACTGACAAGGCATTAGCTGTACAGGAGGTTCTCCAAATATGCCTTATGCAAATTCACTCCCCAGCCTTGGGGGGGTTGAGATTTTCTTAAAGCATATAAATCATTGTTATCTTCCTTTTTTTCATCAATGGATCAGTTTAACTAGTGGTAGTCGAAAGTCCATCTTGGTGTAGTACAATCGCTGGGATCAGGCTGTGGATATGATTCATTGTGTACGGGTAATAAACACTGTCATACACTATAATTATTTAATGGGTCAATCCATCAAAAGTGACCACAGCCAGACATGCAGGAAACTCAATACGGAGCTATTGTGATCCAACACTCATCTCTGTTCCTAGTGTGAAAGTGCTTCATGTTTTCTACAGCTCCATCCAGTGGTATCTCTCCGCTCTGAAGGTTTAGAGTTCTATAACTCTGAGACCGAACAATCACTGAGCTTAGTTCTTTTTTTTATGATAGTTCCAGTTCACTTTGATTGGACGAACCAAGTGTGGTATGTAAAAACTTAAATGTTTGTGTCGTCCCTTTTCTGATTGCTACACAGAATTTCTGATACTACTTTGGCTTCTTTTGGAACTTTTTTCTTTTCTTTTTTTAATGATGGAGCAAAAATACACACACACAAAATAAAGCTGTTCATGCTGTGTCTGAAATATCACTTACTTGATATTAGCTTTTAGCATGTACTGATTACTAGCTTAGCCAGAGGTAAACGCTTCTATGCTGAGATTCAGTACAATGTTCAATTGCAAGTGTGATACTGCTTTTATAAGGTTCTGTAAACAGTTAAGGGTCATTAATTTCTTTAAGAAAATCATACTTTTATTCAGAAAGTTTGCATTATATTGAGCAAAAGTGACAAATACATTTTATGTTACAAAAGTGTTACAAAAAATGTTACAATTCTGAATAAAAAGTGTATCATAGTTTCCACAAAAATATTAATCAGTACAACTGTTTTCAACATTGTTTATATTTATTTATATTGGACATCAAATCAGAATATTAGAATGTTTACTGAAGAATCATGTAACACTAAAGTCTGGATTAATGGCTGCTGAAAATTCACCTTTGCCATTAAAGGAATAAATTAGATTTTAAAACATTAAAATAAAAAAATATTTTAAATTGTAACAATATTTCTGGAATTTTTTTTAAATATTAGAATACTAATACACAAGAGACTTATTTCAAAAACTTTAAAAACTTTTGAACTATATTATAATTGACATTTAATAAAACAATATGGTAATTTTGTTCCAAAATAAGTATTAAAAAAAAATAAATAAATAAAAATGAAATAAATACAACAGAATTAGGAAATTAGGAATTTACACAAACATGGGGAGTGATACAAACAGTAAAACGTTCCGGTGTTTGACCAATCAAAATATTTATATTGCTTAAATATTATATTTTAAGATCTAAATTATCTTCATATCAACTACAGAATTTGTTATCCTGGTAATATCTCACCCCGATGGTCTATTGTTATATACACAGCTACCATAATGGATCATTATTTTAGTTTCATAGCAACGTTCTGTTAAATCTTCTAGCACAAGTATGGCACTTCATGAATGTGCACAAAAATATTTGTTATGAAAATAAACATACTGATGCACAAATTATGTAATGACCTTATAAAAACAACACACTCAAGGCCTCATTCCTAACAAGGCCCTTTGGACAATATTCATTATAAAACAAGCTTTTCCTTGTTTTTACCTTGTTGCACCTAGTTATACATTAATGCAGTCAATCACTTCTTTTACTATAAAAGGATCAAATTAAAAAGATAAATGAGTGCACAAGTAATAATTCATTCAAGAGGGTTAAACGGATGGGGCCTTTAATATTCTCCCTGAAATCCCCATGAACACGAAGACACACTCGCACACATCCACATGCAAATAGGAGGATTGTAATACAGTCTGTGTGAGTTCTGCTTGGCTATTTTAATATTGTATCCATCTTGGGGATTATTCTCTCTTCAGCAGAGAGACCGGTCGGTGCTGGAGTGCTGCAGTACTCACAGTATACCCTGCTGCTCTCAACAAGATTAGAGACCCTGCACTTTGACTCCCAATCCTGCTCTCTTCATGGTGTCTAACCACTTGGCGCCCCACCGCTCACAGTCATAGCATACAGCTAACATTAAAGTCCCCTCGCCCCCTGACTTATTTATTTGTGATTCAAGCATTCTGCACATATAACATTGGTAAGAAAAAAAGGTCACATATATTGTATACAAGAGTCACTGAAAATCAAGACAAAAAGTTTTTGGATGGGTTCTTTTTAATGGATAACAAAAAAAGAACTATTCACATACAACAGCCACCTGATGTTATTTGGCAAAAGATGACCAGTGTGATAAGCACAGCTGCAGAGGAAACAGCAGACATTCATAGAATGAATAGTCCATCAAGATTTTTTACATGTACTGTTGTGGCATTTGCTTTAGTCAAAAGTGCTATAAACTATGTTGTGTTTGAATATTGCATCAAATTACTCTGTTATTGCATATTTACCACTGCAAACACAGAGCAAAAGCTATTAAACCCTGTTAAAGTCAATACATTCTTCACAGTCCTTCATGATGAAACATACTTTATTCTCGAGAGAATTTATTAGCTAATAGCATTTCAGTGTGTGCAAAAAATGACTTATGCACCTTATGTTAGATGCCATGAATAGGCATGATGAGTTAATCTGTTTCAGGTCAATACAATACAGCAACTAAACCCCAAAATACAGTATCTAGTAGCTCACCCTCAAAAGAGGAGGCCTCTGTCTACCTCATAAAAAAAGGCAACATAACTATTATGATCCATCCATAAAAGCAAACACATTCACATTGGAGGAAGTACAGTTTTACTTCAGCTTCACTGTAAAACTATTCTGGCTTAAAGAGTTATTCGTGTAGGCTATCCAGCGGGGCCAAAAGCAGCAGTGACCCCCTGGAGTTCCTCACCTTTGGCACTGAACGCAACTACTCAAGCAGCCTCACCGCCGAGGTCTAGCTGTGTTTTTTAGCCCGGGAGCCAAAGGCTGGATTGGTGGAACGGTGGATGGAAGTGGTGCAGGGACGTGGGGACAAGCTTTCGCACCTGCTTGAGTTGGATACTGCAGAGGCTGCTTCTGTTGATGATGGTTTGAGACAGGATCCCGAGATAGGGGAGGCCTTGCTGTAGCTTTTTGCGCTTGGCTGAGCTGGGGGTTTGTTACCTGTGTGAGACTGTGGAGATAAAACACTCTCATTCATCTCACAAAAGCGCAACATGTCACTACTGGACAGTGCTGTATGACAGCTGCAGGAAAAGGGTTATCTTGGCACCATCTAGTGGCTGTTCAGAGAACAGGCAGTTAAAAAAAAAAAAAAAAAAAAAAAAACGTGGAGGCTGGATTTCTTTCACATAACTTTTGGGAGACAAAATATCTCCTTTTGAATAAGCACAGATATTTAAGAAAATCAAATGCAAACCAATCTGAAGCTCAATCAAGTGAATGACTGACCTGTGCAGTGGATGTATTGAGAGTGCTGCAGGCCTTTGCACCGGATGCACTCTTCTTAACACCGTTAGAGGTGGACGCTGATAGTTTTTTCTTCAGAGGCTATAGGAATGAAATATATAACACATGAAAACCTGAGTTACCTTCAAAGACTTTCGAGCAAATCAGTCCACATGTCAGCAATATTAGAATTTCTGATCATGCAAGTGCAGCTCCTATCTGCTTAAATAGGCATATACCAAACTCCATAAAACTGCTTGCTAACTGTTTGCCAAGGTTACAATAAAACAACATGTCAGCTCCCCAAGAAAATCTGACACAAATGACAACATAAGCTTTGTTTGTTTACCTTGATTCAGGCTAAAAACTGAACTAAAAATTTAAAACTGTTGTCTTGTGAATATTGTCTCAGCTAAATGATGTCATTATACAAATATTATATATTAGCAGTGAATATTTTCACAGTATAGCACAGCCTTAGTGCTTTTGTAAAATGTCCACCTCATAATAAAATTAAAAGAATTATTTATTTAAAAAAATAAAAATAAAATCTTCTCTGCATTTCACATCTGCTCAACCTTTTTTTTCTCTCCATAATGTAGCTTTCTAATAATCCTGGCATTGTATACTATGAATATTGTTCATGGCTCTGTAACAAATTGCTTATGTTCCTCTTTTGTAAGTGGTTTTGGATATTTAGCATCTGCTAAATGTAAACATAAGGGCACAAACATTCAGTAAAAATACATTCTATTACGTTCATTAAGTGGTATCCTTTAACTAGATATTGTATTGTCTCTAACAAGTAAAAGATAACAGAATTCTCAGTGGGTGTAGTGATATACACATTAAATGGTGAGCAGATGATCTGCATCAAAGCTTTTATTATTTTAGAACTAAAAAAGGGACTTCCATTCCTATGGCTGTGATGAAGGATTGAGATTCGTCCAGACTGCTCTTGAAAATTTGATCTGACTGGTCTTTCATCATACAATGAACAACTGAATGCTTTTTTTAAATGCATGATGATGCAGAAATGTTTCACTTTTGTATTTGTATGAACTGCATTGCAACACTGTATTGTTTTTTTTTTACCTTCTTGTTTCGGGTGGAGTGTTGGCTGCTACTGCTGCTGTCTCTGACATCCTCAGGAGATGCTGGGGTTACTGAGAGTTCCTGAGATGTTCTCGGCCCAGACCTTTTGTTCTGAGAGAAAGTGAGAGAGAGGTTTTGCAGTCCCTCACTCATCGCCACACCCTCTTCATCCTCTGGAGCATTCCGGAACTGACGCATCATCTCTAAGACATTCGTATGTGTAACAGTGGTGGAGCTGTCCCCCTGTGAACACAGATTTTCTGTCTTTCAGGTCTTTCTTTCTGGCAGGTTCCCCATTTAGTCATCCATCAAACTGAAAAGTGCTAATTAGATGATTTCTGAATCTATAATATTCATGACCTCATTTTAAGAGTAATTGAGCTCTCTTACCGAAATCCAAGGGTTATCTAGCAGCTCATTGGCTGTGATGCGGTGAGCTGGGTCAACTTTCAACAAACACTGTATTACAGCTTTGGCTGCAAGACAAAACATAAAATAGTTACTAGACTGGCTGAACTGCAATCATAATAGAACAGTGTGGGCACCAGAGGCAGTACTAACCTGCATCACTAATGGTGTGCCACACAGGGCCAGAGAAAGTGAGCTCTCCTTTCATAATCATCTCAGAAAGCCTTTCCTTGGAGCTGGAAATGAAAGGAGGCTCTCCACACAGTCTGTAAAGAATTACACAACACATACATACACACAAAGTGTAAGTCAGCCATGCGAGTCTGTGTGTGGGCATAAGATGGAAAACAACATGGGAGATCTTCTTACAGTGTGTACATGATGACGCCAATGCTCCACAAATCACACTGTTGGCTGTACTGGTGACCATTAACCACCTCAGGCGCTGAAAGAGTAAGTCCATGTGTCAATAATGGAAGATGTTTGAGGCCAATGTAATGTCTGATATCTGATATCTGCTCTTTCTCGAATACTATTCAGCTGCACATCACTTAAATTAGGTCATCTCCTCTTTACTGCTCATTTTAATTAGCCCTTCATTCAATTTATTAAACAACCCGCATAGTAATTCATCAAATCACAAGTAAATGGAACATGTGAATGTATGCGTTTGGCTGTATGAATTACCCATGTAGATAGGTGTCCCGCAAGTGGCCTGCAGCATGTTTTCACTGCCCACACCGCCCTTCTGCACAGAGAGTCCGAAATCTGTGATCTGAGATGAGACAGGACAGGCCTTTGATACAGTATGTTATTCAAAATCAAACAATATTCAACAAAAGCACATACAGGACACACTAAAACATTTCTTTCTCTTCTTAATTATTACCATTTTTCATTATTAGATTGTGATCTACTGGAATGTTGAAAGTAATGAACTACAGACATGCTGCACTTGATCACTGTATCTTTCTGGCTTTCACTTCTAGATCTCAATTAAACTATTTATGGCCCAAACAGACTTCTACAGAGCAGCCAGTACACCCACTCGCACAGACTATGCACTCCTTGAGCCATATGAATAATATATATGAGGAGTGTATATCGTTTCATGGGTGCATGGGGGCGAGCAGGATTAATATCAAGGAGAGATGACCACCTTCTGCCAGATAAAAGCTTTTAATACAGTGCCAGGACAGTGCTGTCTTTGAGCCCCCGTTCTACTCTGATTTATAACACAGCGCTGCCCTGATTCAACCCTCCGCTCCAGGTAGTGGTTTCAGTCGGCTCCCGTCAACGTTCTATTCTGCTCCACGCTGTGCCCCTGCTGGAAATTTGTCTCAGAAAAGCCACTTGTGATTCATTTTCCTTGAGAATGTGATATGAAAGGAGTTAGGCAGGAGGTCTGGTGTAATGAGACAGTATTTAAAAAGCAGTTAAAAGGTTTGGGCAAGGAGGACAGTGGGAGAACTAATCAACAGACGAGAATGTCCAGAGGTCCCACCGCGTTTGAATGCCATACCACATGCCTGTGCAGAAGTTTTTACCGTCTCTCTCACCTTGATATTGACCATATCGTTATCGTTGCCTTGGAGAAAACTCTTCACAAGAATGTTTTCCAGTTTGAGGTCACGATGAACAATGTCTGAGAGAGAGAAAGAAGAAACAGAGCAAGGGAGAGATGGGATCGTTTTATTCACACAGAGGAGAGCATGGCAAAAATGCAACGCACTGGAATGGTAACAGTTTTAAATATGCTTCAATTCTAGTTAATTTTTTGCTCTGTTTTCTTAAAATTGCAATTCATACCATCAGTTCTCATGTGAACCAAGAATACAGTAGAGGGCCCACCTCTTCTTACCATTCTACACACATCATGATTCTTCATTACTGCTTTACACATTAACTGTACACACTTAAATAGAAATGTGAAAATAATCAAATTATAATCAGCGTGTGAGGATAATATACTGCAGTCTCATAAAACACTCTAGTCCTGTATACACACTGTAAGTGGAATCATTAGCTCCTCTAGACGTGAGACACACTAGCACCCGGGGACTGTTGAAAAACACACCTATTAATCAGTATTCCTCCCCTGCTCGTTGTTAATGACTCATTAGCCCCATGTAATGGTGTCTCATTGCAAAGCAATGTCCTAAATTACCTCTAACTGCAGATTTCACAAGAAGGAGAGGAAAAGAGAAAAAACGGCAAGAATCTTCAAATAAACCCCTCAGACTCAATTAAAATGGGCTGATATTTTGTCTGACAGTTGTTCATTATTATCTCATTATTAAAACAAGCCTGATTCTCCGTAATGACAGAGAAACTTAATGCGGATGCAATCATCACAGCAATTATCGGATGGGGGGAAAAATCAAAGCCATTGTATATGACAACAAAGATGTGAGCAATTTTTCAAGCTTTAGGGTTTTTGTTTAATGCATTTCTCTAAAGGTAAGGCCACTGAAATAGAAGAATATAATATGTAGTATGTTTTCAGAGTAAGGAACCATCAACCATAGGCTCATAAGAACCATCTGCTTATGAATGTCAGGGGAGGTGTATTGAGTTTTGCAAGCATCACCTTTTTTATGCAGATAAACAATAGCTTCAGATAAGCTTTTGATGATGTGTCTGGTCTCCTCCTCAGTGAAGTGCTTGTTCTTCTGTAGGAGATCTTTTAGATCGCCTCCTTCACAAAGCTCAGTCACGAGGTACATCCTCTAGTGAATGGCACACAAACATACATACTGTATGTACAATTCTCATTTCTGACATCAAACAAGAAACTGCTGTCAAACACAATCCAGCTGCATACACAGTAGTATGATTCAGTTCACAATAGCACAGCTGAATGAACTTTAAAGGAAAGAGGAGTGTGAAACAGAAGATCGTGTTTTTGTTCTCACCTTTGGTGTTTCAAAAACTTCCTCCAGATGTATAATATGTTCATGTTTCACTTGTTTCATGATGCTCACTTCTCTTTCCAGATGTTTTACACCAGAAGTGCCTGCCTGCATGGATACAAAGCATTTGTGACACTTGACCCATCCTTGACAACCATGGGAGCGGCTCTCCATCAATCACCTCTGTCAACAGTTGAAACATATCCACCAAACACTTACCTTCTCTTTGTTCACCTTCTTAATTGCCCACTTCCTCTGCGTCTCAATGTGAGTGGCTTCGCAGACGACGCCAAAGTTGCCTTGACCTAATTTACTCCCAAAGGAATAGATTTTCTGGGTACCCAAATAAAGAGGATGCATTATGTGAAGTATTACATACACACTCCTTCTCCTATAGTGACAGTAAACAATGCTCCAGCTCTGACTAATGGGGTCAGAATGAGGGTGGGTTTGTTTTTCAGCTTCTCTATACTCCATTAAGTTGAGACCTGAATCCTTAAAGTGGAACTTCATTTTCAAGTTTGCCAGTCTCTGGAGTTTGGGAGAATATAGTATTTCTAATCAAGTTACAAATGATTAAGTTGCTGCTGCAGTTCATTCAATCTCAGGTCTAATTAACTTGATCATTATCTCTGCACATGCAAGGCTGAGCACTGCCTGCTGCGGATTTGGCAAAGACAGCAGTCAGAAACCTCTTGAGAGGGTGAGGGCAATCAACAGCATAAAGAGGTGTAATTTCCCTCCAGGCCTGATGAGGGCGCTACCAGATTGAACTGAGGTCACGCTGGGGCAAGCAAGGCCATGGCTCTGTAAGATAGAAATGGCCTTTTGCCACTAATTTGAAGCCATAGCCTTCTGATGGCTAACAAAATAATGTCTTCTGCGCAGCAAGAACAAAAATTCAAGGCAAAATTGGTTGGGAATGTTCATATGGAATTTAGCATGCACTGCATGTAGATCAATATGGACTCTACCTGTATGTCAGTTTCATCCTCAATGCGAGTGTGAGGCACCTTCTTCTCTGCACTGTTTGTGCGAGTCCATTGAGATGCCATTTTCTTTTCTGCTCCAGAAACATTTGTATGTGTCATCTAAGGGTGACATGAATCAATTTTAGTTATTCGCACATATAGAGCAACAACATAATTTCAAACATGGAAACCCTCACAAAAAGAGATCATAATTAGCGACACTGGGGTATCAATCACTACCCATGCATGCACCCATATTTTTGCACGAAAACTGTGAATTTTTTTAAATGCACAAATAATGATCCATTAATAAATCACACAAAAAAATCTTAAAAGTCTTTAAAAAAATTAAAAGAGTAGGAAAACAAAAAGGACATGTTTGCAAAGATTGAATGCACAGTAGAGCTTGTATGAAAAACCCTTATATGACAAGGACTTCCTCATTTAGAATCATCAACATTAGAATAGGTTAACTTATGTGTAAAGTTTTCTGAATGTAGAAACTTTTCTGTGCATGCAAGTTCTTATATGTAATTATTAGTTAACAATGACCAGTCTCTCAAAAGCTTGTATATTACAATGAATTGTAAAGTTTCAAATAAGATATTTAATTAAATATTCAGGCAGGAGTAAATGTCTGTCATCATGTTCATGCATCTACGTGTATAATGTCTAAACCGTAACCCTTTATTAGCTAGGCTTCAACTGTCACTCTCCAATTCACTTCTCACTTTAAAAGAAAGTGTCTAAAGTCTCCACACTAGCATTAAGTACAATTTACTCAGCTTAAAACCATGCTCCAGAGCCAAATTAAATGTAAAGCAATCATGGTGTGATGAGAGGGAGCGGCGAAGTGGATCCGCCAAACAGACAAGAGATTAAATATTAATGAGGAGGCAGTGTCTTTAACCTCTCCTCTCTCAGTGGCATTATCAAGTCCTGCTGACAGGTCCTCTCATAACAGCACTGCCTCTCTTATTACTGACCATCTATCTGCTAAACAAATTGATTGTGACACATTCTGAAAACTCCCATCAGCTCACAAATAGTTATGTGATAAGAGTAGCAGAGGTCAAAGTGTAACACAATGGGGTTCCCTCTAAACAGGTTTAGGAAATGGGGAAAAATGATCATGGCACAGAGACATCTGAACTGAGAAGCTGTCACTTTTTGCAGCATTGGGTTTTGCAATTGCAAGAGAATGTGTAAAAGAGATAGTTCTGAGGTAAATGGTAAAATGTTGCTGAACAAGTGCTTTGTTAGTAGAGAGGAACTGTGAAGTCTTCTTCAAAAAAGCTCTTAAACTTCAAAAACTGAGTGGCATTGATGAAAAGGTGCATCAGCATTTCACTGGTTTATATTGGGTAAAACAACTGCAAAACTCAGATATGAAGGAGCCAAAACAAAATTGATCCATACATTTACATAAAACCCCTATTTCCAAAGTGCTAAGATCAGAGGGCTGAACGGTAAATTGGAAGAACTCTCCTCATGGTTAATGTTGAATACATATTGATTAACATTAAAGTTTTTCTTGTGCTGCTGAAAAGATGCTTCTTACCGAGGTCTTGCTGAGAGCAAATTATAATTAATTAAACTCTCATTCTGCAATTTAAACTTGCATAAATACATTTTATGGTTAATTTTAATGGGATTTTGCCAGTGAGATCCAGTGTGAAGCACTTGAATTCAGCAAAGAGCACAAATAACTCAGTGATTTAAACTAGTTTTTTAAAGCCAGATGACAAACAGGAGAAACACTGTGTGCAACGATACCATGAGAAGGCTTTTCATTCACCAGATCGCCATCACTTACCTTGGATTTGCTGTAGTAACACTGCATCTGTTGTGGGATATTCATATTGAATGTTATTATATTATTAATGTAGACATGTATTAAATGTATTTAAGGAGTAAAGGATAATAAATACAGATTTTTTGTGTTTTTTATGTTTCGATTAAGCCATAGCGTTTGTGAATTTAGCCTACTAAATGTATTTAGACTATTTTAATGTTTTTCATGCAAATGGCCAGAAACAATATAGTTACAGTTTTACCATGGTATTGAGGTGCTGTGTGTGTGGTATTAACTGTGGTTATCATTATCTAAATGTATGCTACTATGAAAGACCAATAGTTAATTTCAATAAAACTCAAACAGTCAGGATAATTAAATTTCATCATATAAAGTTGTTACAATTTTTTTTACAGATGTTACTGTTTTTGTTAATGAACATACATTTACATCTGCATCCTAACTCAAGCTACTACTACAGTACACTGTAAAAAAAAATCCGTAAAATTTACAGTAAAAAAAACAGCAGCTGTGGTTGCCGGAATTTTACCGTAGGTTTTAACTTAAATTTACAGTAAAATACCATCATTTCATTAACTGATATAATGTTGATATACCAACCTATTGAAGTACTGAAATCTGTTTTGTACCTTTGTAATACACTGATAACCACTAAATGCAGGTGGTGATGAGAAAGTCACATGATGAACCGAGGCTTTTAAATAATAACACATATAGAAGGTGCACAGTGTCATTCACACAGAAACTAAACACCATCATGGTGAGACACATGAAACTGAAATAATGCAATAAACATTCATTAAACATTCTCTTTTTTTTTCACTTTTTTAAACAACATTACGTGTAACACACAACCCTAATATACAAAAGTGATAAGAAAAAACTAAAAACAAACATGGTTATTTCAACCAAAATACATCAAATTTGAAATGTAACGCATGGAATTCTGGGAATGTCAATTTACGGCTATTCACTGTAAATTATACAGTATTTTTCACTTCCAAAAACGGTATACTTCTGTAAAATTACATGTAATGTCCAATACAGTTTTTCACCATATATAGTAGGGGAATTTACTGTAAACCATATAACAGATTTTTACTGTAGCATTTTTACAGTCTTTTACCATTAAATTCACAGTCCTTTTTTACAGTGTACTGTCAACTCAAGCTACTGTCAAATGTGCAGTTCTAAGAGACCAAAAAAATTTATCATTTTTAATATTAAAGCCTACACTACAGTTCAAACTGTGCTGAAGATATACATCATCCAAAGTCAGGCAACACAAACCGGTTTCATGATTTGAAACAATATCACTCATTAGAAAATGCAGAAACTAAGAAATAATTTTTTCTATTAAGAAATTATTGTTATTATTAAAAATATATTATTAATTATTTTTTATTATTTTGTTAAGGAAAAATGACTGAAAAAGTGTAAAGAATTCAAAAACGTGAAGTGTTTGTCGTGTTTTGATGATAAAGAGTATTTTAGAACCACAGTTAATGGTCTGGTTTCACTTAGCAGCAAAAGATCTGCCTTTAAACTTGAAAGAAATAAATATTTAAAAATGTATTGTGATAATTATTGATATTGACTGATAATGAAAAATGTTAGTGAAAATTTTTTGGGAATATTGCCCAGCCCTAGTAATAAGCTTCACTCTAAAATAGCCAGATTTCTGGAAGCACTCAAAGGAAAGTAATTGTGGCTGATAGAATGTCCACAATTGATCCTCTTGCATTTTTCATTTCTTGGCCATAACAGTAAAAATCCCATTAGTGCTTGTTTACTGATTGTTTATGGACTAAGATGTGCATTATTTCTCCTGACTGTGGAAGACATTGTGTCTTTGGCTTGAGCCCAAATTAAATGTGACAGTGGTATGTCTGAACACAGAAAGATATAACAGATCTCTTCTGCTCTTTTCTCTCTATCACATGTACTTTTCTTCCTACCTCCCCTCATGCTGTCTCTCTCTCCTCTTCTTATTTCTCTTCTTGCTAAAATCTGAATGTCAGAAAAGTTCTTCTGAAAATTATTTGGACTTGACTTGAGTCATTCATGTTACGCTGTACCTTTTAAGCTCTGTAAAAATCAATCAGTCAATAAATACATGCAAAGTTCTGTCATGAAATTCTAGTTGACACAGTTGGGTCGTTAACGCAAACTGATGATATTCACAGTGTTAAACTACTTGGCACAAGCTGATTGGTTCATGTTGCATATGCAGCCAATGAACTTGCTGCTTTACATTTAAATGGCTGGTTGGCATTCACTACACATTTCACAGCACACCCTCCACCTTCCCCAGCTCCACCTGTATAGATCTGCTACTGGTTAATATATATGTTATTTGTGCAGCAGCAGTATGTCTTAAATACTCACAGCACTGTATCAACGTATGTATTGGCAGCAGCAATTGTGAAGCGTAGCAGTTCTATTTGCCAAGACCAAATACATTAACACTGTCATATACATTACCATGCTAAAATTTTCAGAGAGCTGTCATGATAGAAATACGTTTGTGTATAAATAGTTCTAGGGCTATTAAAAAGGCCTAATATGACAGAAAGTGAAGTTGAAAACACATGAAAAAAGAAATTATTTCCAATTAAAACAAGATTGGCAGGAAAATGTGTGTTGTTTACATTTTGGAAATTTGTTTGAATTCTTAATAAATTGCCTGTTTTTTTTTTTTTATAATAGAATTTACATATTTAAAAAAAAATTGAAAACAAAAAGGTTTAAAAAATAGTGACTATTATTTAATCTAATATACAGTATTAAGACAAATTATGATGGGGATATGACAATGTACTGCATAACTTGAATGACTTAAATTATTTATCAGTGAATACTTGACCAAGAAGATTATTTGCAGAAGCCTAGCACTTAATATGTAATATATTATTAAAGCATTCATGAAATATTATTAAATATTTAAGCTTATCCTCGAAGGATGCCATAGTTTCACAAATGTGTTGGATGTTATTTGAAGGTCAATGATTGCTATTTTTACATTAAATCTGAGCTACACAAAGCAAACTGAAATCAAACCTTGCATGAAGCAGTGGTCTCCTGCTCTACTCTTACTAAAGATTTTACTCTTCTCATCAGCAGCTTAATTATTCATTGACAGGTGCTTTGATGAAAAATGATAAATGTCAAACTCTTAATGAAGCTTGGAATTACATTACAAAGTGATAGAGTGCCTTGCTTGTCCAGACTGCTTACACTATTGAAATCATTTAACCTCATAATCATAATTTACCTGAGTGCACCTCGTCATACTACATAATGTTTTCCTGTTTAACATGAAGTGTAGGTCTGTAATGGACTGCCACTTAATATAGTCCAACAACTCATAAAAATGTTACAGAAGGGATCATATCTGTAAACCTATAAATGACTTATTGCATATAAATATGGCTTGTCTTGAAAATCTAAACCAACATGTCATGACTATATTATTTGTTGGAGGAGGTTTGGAGGTCTCAAACTGTACCTCACTCTAAACCAGGATATCAACTGGTTGTTGAGAAGGGTCAAGGCTCTTCAAAGGCAAAATAAAATAAGTCCAGAGGACACCAAATTTCGCAACAAAAGAAATAATCAGTTTAAATGATGTGATGAGACTGCATGTTAAAAGTGTGGTGTGGTAAAGTATAAGCTAGACAACACATCTTTCTATTTACATGTTTTTGTCTTTGTAAAATGAATGCAAATACATACAGAACTACCGGTGTAACCTGGTTCACAAACAAATGACTCTTATGAGCCAGTTCTTTAAATGAATCATTCAGAGAGACTCACAGTCTCACAAGTTACCAGTTAGAATCATTCTTGTGAATCAAAGAATTAACAGACTGAATTCATCATTATTATTATCAACATTTAACTCACTTAATGATTATTAAGTTATCATAACTTTCATTTTCTTTACCTCAAAATAAAGCAATTGTTATGGTCACTTAATGTTTGTGAAACTTAAAAATAATATCTTTACTGCCTAATTGTTAATATGTTGTTAAATATAGACATTTCAAGTTTAATTACTTTTTTTGCAATAATGATATTTCCAAAACAATACAACATGCAGGAGTCATGAGGGAAAAGTCCCCTGTTTCCCATTAACACTACAGCAAATCAACATACAGTAATCAACATATTTAACATACAAATGTGATTCTATCAATATACTCTTAAAAACTATTGGATATGAGTAAATATATCGGGGTGCTGGGCTTTTAAAAGGCAGAAGCCAAGTGGTCAAGATGGGAAACATCACCTTATCCATGAAAATAATTAAGACCAGCACTCCACAGGGCTTTTGCCTCAGCCCTAATTATACTCATTATTCAACCATTCACTGCATCTCTACACAGTAGAGCACCATCATCAAATTTCCTGACTACAACACCATTATTGGGTTAATCAGTGATAATGATGAGTACACAGGGACCCTCTGCATTAGAGGGTAGGGCTATAACAACAATCTAGCCTTGAATGTCAGCGAAACAAAAGTACTTATAGTGAACTTCAAGTAAAAGGACAATGCACAGCATAATCTGCATTAATGACTCACCTATTGCAATGATTAACAATTCTTCAGACTGCAAATATTTGAGGAGCTCAACAGGACACAAAACATTCCACATAAGCAAGAGCACATCAAACGGTATCTTTGATGCAGTGCTTAAGGAAGCAAGCAAGCACACCCTTATGAGCATTTACCATGGCACTGTGCTAATGACTGGCATGCATTACTGTGTTGTATGCAAAAACAAATATGTAGCATTTTTTTTTCAACTGGCAGTCAGAATAACTACAAATCTTTTCAATTAATCAAAATAAAACCAAAATCATGATATGGCTTGTGTATTTAGCTATTACGTGCACAGACCTCCAGTGACTGAAGATGATTAAAGGGACAGGGGCTTGAGCCCCCCGGCAACCAACAATTTTGTTTTGTTATTTTATTATTTTATTATTACAATATTATTATCATTAGTATTCTTTTTTTCTTAAATACTATTTTGTTTTTTACAGTGAAATACTACAATACAATACTAAAATATTTTAATATATAAAATGTAGTATAATATACAATACAGTAAAATAGTACTATTTCTTTGTTTAATATTTTTTATTAATATAATAAAATTTAAAAAAAAAACAATAATAATAATAAAAAATATTATTATTATTATAGTTATATTGATACATACTCACCATTTTTTGTGATTATACATCAATATGACTATAAATTATAAAATAACCTGAAGCTTTTTTTTAAAAATCACATTTAAAAGTTTTTAATCAGAAAAATTATGATTTTTTTTTTTTTTTAAATCATGCAGCCCTGATCATTGGTGATAACAAATGATCCTAGGAAAGAGCTGTCCAAAAGATGACGTGCTCCCATGTGTAGCTGATGATTGAAGGGAGCTGGGATGAAGATGTCTGAATTAGGGGATACAAGTATATATATGAGGATAGTGTGACTGACAACCTGCCAACAATTGACAGATTTTCTGAGAGCACTTGAAAGAAAATGTCTGTTCTATGTGCAAGCCTAGTCAGACTGACAAAAAAAATAAACAAATAAATATATCTGGACAGGAAACAGATTCACTGGACATACAGTCTGGGTGAGAAACATCACCAGACAGGTGCCAGGGTATAATAAGTAAATGCCAAGTCACAGACAGTGTCTGCTTCTTGATCTTATAATCAATATATGACAGTGCACAGTCAGGAGAGACCTCAGTCTTACAGGCCAAGTGTCATTACCTGCTGGGGAGGAAAATCAGTGAGAGCCTCAGCAACTAAAAACCACCTGAGAAAGACCTGTCTCCTCTTACAGAGCAGACTCAAGCAGTGCCTACCACTGGGCACTCAAGTTACGCCTGGCAGTGTGAAATAACAAGCGTCAGCCAGAGAAGCACATAAGCCAAGAGACTTGAGGGAAACGCTTGAGGCTATGTGACACTTTAGTTTAAAATAAAAAGTGCTCAGTGTAAATACTGTTTAATCCCCAGCACTTTACAATAACAATACTCTATATGAATACAATCTCCTTTAATTACATAAGGGCCAGAGCAGTAAGAGGAGAAAATACCAGGTCAAAATAAACCTATAAAGGTTCCAAAATGTTTTTTTTTTTTTTTTTTTTTTTTTTTTTTTTTGCAGCAATGTTTTGGAAGAACCAAGACCAAAACCCCAAAAACCTTCCAGTAAGAAAATCCTAATAGAACCTATTTTTTATATTTTAATTACATTTTTAAAGAGGGGGTGGGGGTCTTATTGCATTCTGAGTTGTTTACACTGTTAAAGTGCATTCCTGTGCCAAATACACTTCTTCCAGATTCGAATAAGTTTCGGAAAATTTTTTTCAAGCATGGCTCTTCGTGACGTCATGAAGAACGGAATTCTTTTTATGGGCACTTCTTCCGGAAGAGCGCGTGCACACAGCAAATAGAGCTAGAGGAAGAGCGAGCGCACATGCTGCGCACCCATCAACATGCTTCATTCGGGTTACAGAAGTCATCGGCAACACTGCACAGGACTTGCTCAAGAAGAATGTCTCAAAAGAAGTGTGGTTTTGAAACTCTTATGCTCAGATTCAAGTACAGCTTTGTTATGCCTGGATTCAAAAAAGTCAGATACCAGACAAGATATGCAAATAAATGTATAGTAAAGCAGAACTAAAATCAATAATAAAACATCCTAAACTTATTGAAGATGTTAAAAAGAAAGGTAATCAAGTAATATTAAAGATGCTTTTGAACCCTGTAGAAGTGGTTAATTTATTAATACAATTTCTAAATAGAACTTGTTTAATTAATGGGATATAGATAGGCCATTATTATATTATTCTCTGGGCTGTGAGGGACTTGGGCTGTAGATGGAGGAGCTGAAGATTGCTATCTGCCAATAAACACACAAAGAAGAAGAAGAAGAAGTGTGTTTTTGGATGTTAGGGAAAGATAACCATATTCAGCTTCCCAAAGAACCCAGCGTTAAGGGAACAGTGGATGCAGTTTGTTTTTCCGAGACAGCAACGGAGTTTCGCACATGTGTGTTTGTTCCCGTCAATTCGGTGATGAATGTTTTATACCGAAAGATAGATTGGTCCCAGCGATAAAATATCACGGTCATGAGCAGGAATCACAGGCGCTGAGTAACTGAAAAAACTGCAAATTTCTGAGTTTTGTTGGCAATCGCCACATAAGTGCTCGTGACTCTTTAGCACCGGTCTCCAGGAGCTCGGTTGTTTTCAGAGAGAATCGTAAAGCTGTCTCTTTCTTTTAGAAATCTGATAAAACTAAAGACTATTCAGAGATATGAAGGATGTAATACTACTATATAGGTACTCAAGATTAACAAGAGATTGGCAAAAATGTGTTTGTGTTATGCCCCCTTTAATTATCTAAAGAACCTTGAAAAAACCTTGCAAGATGGAAAGGTTGCATGGATGTTAAAGGTTTTTCATGGACCTCTATGCCGATAAAGAACCTTTATTTGTAGACAGAAAATATTTGACCAGTTCTGTTTGTAAAAAAAATTGTACCTGTGTCCGAAAATGAAAAAAAGCTACGTTGCTGCTGTTTATTCAATGACAGGCAGTATTTTGTGTATAAATATACCTAAAGGAAAATGGTTTCAGCCAGGCTTCCAAAGCACCCAAACATCATTTGTAATGTTCTAGAAGAAAATCAAATGAGTTCTAGAGATAACCAAGCAAATATTTAGAGAAAACTATTTTCATGTATCTGCTTCATATTGTGCTTATTTCTCTAAGTTCAATAAAATAAAAACATTGACATATAGCCTATAAATAAATTTACTTCTTTCAGTTGCTCTATCACGTTTATTCTTTCCACCAACTGGCAACCCACACACCATACCAACTGGACTATCACAGGTAGAGATTAAGGACACATCCAAGCTTCAAAATCCAACCAGATAAAGGCATTTTAATATACAGGATGTGATGCAAACAATGAATTCAGGCATGTCTGGATGCTTTCCGACCTATAGGCCCCTGCCTGAGAAGACAGCTTTTGTCAACTTTCAGACACAGCCTATAGGTCATGAAAATTTGATCTTATTAAAAACTATATATTCCATATATTTGACCGTATTTGCTTACAGAATGACAGAATGACACCATGCTAAATATTAGTTCATTCTCCACTTTGCAACATAAAGCCTATTTTATAAGACAAAATTAGATCCGGCAGGCTGGCACAACCACTGCAACCAATATTCAGCAGCTTAAAGCCAATAATTATTTAAATCTCGTGCAAGTAGCAATTAACTCCCTATGACCTGTTCCAGCTAAATATAATTATCTGGCATAGAACCTGCATAATAATAGATGTTTTATTGCTCCCATATGTTTCAAAACACCCACTACACTAGGTGACCATATCCTGAGTGTGCTAAAATATATGCAAATATACATAACTGCATATAGTTCACTTTCAATAGTTATTTCTGTATTATTTTAGTGGATTTTTCTTATTTCTCACGTTTAATGGATAGTTGTTAGCCAAGCAACATTTCTCAGAATTGTTTTAGTCGTTTTTGAGGTCCAAAATAGAATTAAAGTAACATAAAGCTTTCAGCATAATGGTTCTACGCAAATTATGCGACTACAGAGACATATCCATTGTATTTTCCGCGAGAAATGGTGGAATTAGATTTATTTAGGTGCACATTAGTGAGATGAAAATTACACTGCAGCGCCGGACCGTGTTGCCATGGCAACACAGAGCGCTTGGCCATAGCTCGCGCTTCCTCTTCAATGAAAGCTCACGAGACATGAAGACAACCTGCTTTTATAAATATACACTTGCCTTTCATATGAGTTGTTTCGTTTGCCAAGGCATTTTCCGCTGTGACGCCTCATACAGGTCATCGAAATCCTTGATGCAGGAGAATTTGAGATGTGACACTTGCAGCTAGTTGTCCAAACTTTCCTCCCTCGAGAGAGAGAGGCAGGGCGAACTACGGTGTGGTGTGAGGGACATGGCGAGCACAAGACACCTGCACACTGTGTGAAGAACAAATTCAATAACTGGAAGCATTAATCATAAGTAGCATATTATTGTCATGTCTCAACCAGGGCCATTTCTAGCCTTTCATCAGTTACGTTACTTGAGCCCAGTAACTTATATGAGATATACAGTATACTGTTGTGCTGAATACCTTATTCGCGTACCAAGATATTTGCAATGTTTATGCAATATGCAATGCATTTTTATTTCTTTTTGTACTCTAAGTACTTCCGTATGCTGTTAGTTCTTTTCGTTTCAAAATGTCTTTGCCTGCACTCATGAGATGTTCAAACGCTGCACGAGCAGGCGTTGAACTTAATAATCTTCATCGCTGGCACGCGGGATCAATTTGAAGATTTGATTTCAAATAATTGTAGGTAAATATTCCACTTCATCCAACGTTGCAAGTATTCCGTCGTATTGTTTTACAATAGCGACAAAACGATCCAAATGATTCAGTGCGTCGAATGATTCCAACTGGTATGCTAACCGGTTTGACCAGTTCATTGAACTGACTCAAATGAGTCATTCATCCTGTTTAAGGAATCAGCAGTTCTGAATCTGAACAGCCGACAAAAATACTGGGCACACGACGTGATTGTCACGGAAAATGCACGTTCTACAACTGAAATAACTGCAGAACATTCTTTAATACGCTTTTAGTTAGATTTGATGTTTAAATTGTGAATATTATGCTATATAAAGTATTGTTTTTAACAATTTAAACAATGACTTTCACCAGTCAAAATAAGCTGGCATTGATCAGTAACAAAATGTACTTCTCTTTTAGATTTTGCTTATGGTTAAAGTTTATCATTGTTAAGACTGTTAGGAAGTACTAGGTGTTTGTCTCCATCTAGTGGATCATGAGCTCCTGTAAGGTTCATGACTTTGTTTTATCTCATTTTAAAGTGGCACATGCACAAGCGTGTGGTATTTTTCCTGAAAGTCTGGCAGTGGCATATTCTTCTGAAGAAATGCTTTTTTTAAAGGTATAACACAAGTATATTTTTAAAGCTTGTGATGTACTGCATAACTTTAAAGTAACTTTACATTCATTTCTATTTACAAGATATGTACATTTTATTGTAGGTCAGTATGGTAAGAAAACAAATGGTAATTTAGTAAATGTACTGAAAAAAAATCTGCATATAAGAGTAGGCCTACACATCTATCTATAGGTGATTTAAAACAACCGGTATTCAAACCATCAGTTAAAAAAACACTGAAATGGCTAAATTGACAATTAACTGAGTTAATTAATAAGTTGCACTCATGTGAAAATAGAATCAATTTATACTTGACAGAAATAGATTGTATAGATCAACATTTTTGACGCAGTAAGAGAAGATTCATTGTAAACATATCCGGTTATGATAGAATGTCCATCTAAGAAGCAAACATATCTTTATTCATTATAAAAGAAATATAGCAATAGTTAAAAAAAATAAATAAAAAAAAAAAACATTTTATTTGTAGGTTATTAGGTTAGTGAACATGATAATACATTTTTAAAAAATCAAGGTACACATTCCACCTTAACTACAATAGTAAGAAAAGTTCTCTACATTATGAAGTGGAATTCTGCATTATGAAGCTGCTCTTCAAACAATTTGCAAAAACAGACAAACATAACCTGCTTAAGCTAATCTCACAAACTACTGAACTATGCATGACATTACTGGTGCCTAAACAATAAACTGAAAAGTAGAATCAGTATTGTATTTTGTAACTTTAGCAGCAGCAGTAAATTCTGTTTAATACATCCTTCATCTGATAAGCAGCCTTGCACAAAAGAACTTTACCTTTGTTTTCTCCATCGACAACTCTCAATTTATTAATATTGCTGAGATTCTTTGAATTTTCTTTTTTTTTTGGAAGTCTTTCATGCCTTCTGGTGCTGTGTCTCATTACACTCCCCATTTCCCTCCATTGTGAAGCAGTGTATCATAAACACAAATTCAAGCACTTGCAAGGGCCTTGAGCCACTAAACATTGGGGCAATGATTGTAAACTGGCTCACACATAAATGTCACCGGTATTTATCAACAACAGCACTGTATTATATTCCAGGACCAATGCCCTTCTAATATGATTTGTGTTGTTTAGCATGCATCTTCACAGTAGCTGTAAAAATACAGTGCCACAGTGACATACTGTATCCACTCATCCACCATTTCTCTTGACTCAAGAGACATGAAAACATGATGGGGTATAAGTGATTTAACAGTTCACATACAGTACTTTTCCCAATCTAGACTGCTAACTTTTAAACAAAGTGATCTGCACGATCCCAGCTATCAAAAAATATTTTTGTTATTTGAACAGCAAGGGATCAGTCCATTTTATAGTTTTCCAAACATTATGAGAACATTATTTGTGAATGTTCTCTGAATATGCTGAAACAAGTAGCAACATTTTAAAAATGTTAGATGAATGTCCAACTAAAACGTTTCAGAAATAAAACATTCCATGAATGATGTATAAATAAAAATAATTCTGAGAACATTAGTAAAGACCAGATAACTCTGAACGAACATTCTGTTACCATTGCTGGAAGAACTCTTTTTTGAGAGAAACATTAACCAAAGTTCTGGGAACATTCTTTGTTAGTTTGTTTTACCTTGTTTTTGTGATTAACATAAACCAGAATGTGTTTTTACACGGGTCATTCCCAAGGGTCCACAAACCTCTTCCTGCAACTCTACATTGCATGGGGAAAGGCTGTTTTTATTCAAAAGAGGCCCTGAGAATGCTAAAGAAGGAATGCAGGAGAGTTTTATTTTCTTCTCTCTGCCATGGGTTTTTGTTAGAAAGGTAATTTATCTGCATTTTACACCTCATCACAGCATCTTGATATATGAAATACACCTCAACTTTGTTGTGCATTCCTTGACGCAAACTCAGTCTCATACCATTAAAACATTTTCAGAGAGCAAGTGAAATAATGTGTGCTACTCTTTCAAAAGAAAAGTAAAAGCTTCACCAATTTGCAAACTTTACCCATTCTTCTCAGAGATATTGAAAATATTATCATGAGCTGTATACACGTCAACAAAAAATGAATTTTAAGACAAAAGTTGCTTTGGGTGAGATAAAAGAAAAATTATGAAATAATAAAGAAACATAAGGCAAAGATTTTGCTTTCTAAAGAAAACACATTCCATAAAGGTAACTCTTGAACTAAAATTATTTATAATGCAAATAAATGCAAAGATGGTAGTGCGAAGTATGTGTCATTGGGATACTGTGTCAGCAGTCAAAAAGTTTGAGAACCACTGCTATATATGATGTTCTCGGCTGTGTGGGATTTCTCATAGTCGTTTGAATTTGAATTTGCTCCATGTATCAAAGCATACTTCTATTCGTACACATAAAACATTTCCAAGAACATCAGGTTTAACAGGGTGAAATCTCCATTACTGATTCAATGGAGACTGACTCATTGCTCTTTTCTAGGCTTTTCATGTGCTGCACTCAAACAGACTGTCTCCTCTTGCCAAAGACATTGTTAATGAGCTTGGCCATGGATTTGGAGCCACTGTACCGCCTGCGGTCGCCTCTATGCTTAAACTGTTCCATCACATGGCGGATGAGCTTTGTGAAGAGGTTGGAGATCTCCAGGTAGTTCTCAGCCGCTGAAACCTCCTGGAAGAGGCATTTGTTCTCCTGGGCAAGAGAGCGGCCCTCCTCTTCACTCACTTGGCGGCTGTGACATAAGTCCTGCTTGTTACCCACCAGGCAGATGGGAGCCTCCCTATTGAAATGAAATCTGATTATTTGCTTTCAAGAGAAAATTGCTTTGTGATCAGAACATGGCCATATGATGTAAATTGAGTAGTGGTTAGGAATACATTTATAATTGCTTCTTATAGTTGAATATGTAAATGTGACATTAGATAGTAACATCCATATTGAATCTAAACATGTTCATAGACTGAGATTAATTTCTCACACTGTGTGTCCTAATTGGAACAATGGCAATGGCATTGCCTACATTTTTCCTCAGCTGACACCATAGAAAGTGGAACAATTTGACGTTAAAAAATATCAAATGGTCACAATGTGGTTGGAAATTTGTTGCGAAGCTAAAACTTCAAGTTACAAGTACAACCACTTGCTGCTATTTTTGAAGTGTCAAAATTTTAAGCTGGATTTGAATTTTGGATGTTGGATTTTGACCACCCATGAGTGATCTCCTTGCCCATTTCAGAGTTCTAATAGGCTCCAGATGCCCAGTTTCATGCTCACTTATTATCGTTTCAAAGGACTTTCAAATGACAAATAACCAGTGAAACCTAAACCATCCAGACTTTTACATTTCTCTTTAAATGTGATGGACTAAAATGGAAAGCTTTGGCCTGCTGGTCATAATACAGTTTTCAAAACCATTGGAAATCTTACAGTTCTTTTGATTATTTGATGTGACCCTGTCTGTCCTTTACAGATGTGCACAGATCCAAGCAGGAAGCCTCCACTCTGTTCTGCAAATGGTCCTCGTTAATTCATTAAAACTCCATCGTCCTATTCCAGTCAACATCAGACAAAGGTCAAAAGGTCACTGGAGATACTCTGACTCACCCTTTACAGGTCTCTCGACGACTCTCTTTGATCTGCGCCAGGATGTTTTTGGCATTTAGGAAGGACGTACGGTCACTGATGGTGTATACCACCACAAAGCCATCAGCCCAGTCCTGTGGTTCCTCTAGGATACATCTGCTTTCTCCACTCTGCGGGGGTGGGGACACACAGAGGTCCAGTCAAAAAAAAACATGCTCATGTAAAATCCCGTCTGACAAAATGGAAAAGTGGATTGTTATTTCATTTGTTTAGAGCTGACTATATCTCTACCAGAAGTTTTTGTTTTGGATGCAGTGATTGACTGCCATACATGGGTTGACTGTATATACACAGGGGTTTAGTTACAGTGTAGAAAGGTGCCCATCTCATGACTTCCATTTTGGAAATCAAAGTAAAACAACAACTGGCAAAGTAAAAGTTCCCAGATGCAGCAGCTGTAAGATGTGAGGCTCAGTTTTCAAAGGCTCTGCACTGTATACTCTGCTTCAGGGAAAGACCATAAATCCCATCAGAACACAATATGCATTTCCCATAAGAAGCAGGTATATCTGAGCATGTTTGCCTATGGCAGTGTTTGTATGAACGCTAGCCATGAGCTCAGGGTAGCCATTATAAAAAGAATAAACACATACCTGTGAGCACGGATCAAAGACTTCCAAGTTCAACTGTCTTCCATCAATGGAGAGCCTTTTATGGTATAAGGAGTCTGTAACAAACAATGTTGGATAAAATCCTTGTATTAAAACAAACGTGCACATCATAAAATCAGACCCCTGAAATCAAGGTAGACTTTTAGAGGCTCGTATAAAATTCAAGGGAATAAAAGTAGACACTGAGTGCATGTGATGTGATACACATGCAGTTGTATCAGAGGTGCAGAGATTACCGGGAGCCTCAAAAAATCCATGGCATGATTAGATGGAATAGACTTTTAGGAACTAGACAACAGGAAACATACACGACCAGCCCTGCATGTACACAGAGTTGAGCCTTTTACAATCAATCTTAAAAATCATTATTTAGGGATGAAAATTGTGTAATCATTTACTCCACCAAATGTCTTTCCTGTATGACTTTCTTCTGTGGATTACAAAAGTAGGTATTATGAAGAACGTTTGAATGTTTTTGTCCATATAATGAAAGCTAAAGGAGTAAAAACAGAATCCCATTGACTTATACTGTATGAAATAAATATTGTAAGAAATAAACTCATAAAGGTTTGGAACGACATGAGGTAAGTAAATCATGACAGCATTTTCACTATCTCTGTAGAGCTCATCAAATCAAAAAAATACACTGTCGAAATTTATGTTAAAAAAAAGGATCTGTGGTTGCCAGAAATTCACTGTAAAATATACAGTGACAATGTTTCAGGTATTACAGGATGGCATAATGGTGCCAGTATATTTACAACTTTATTTCAAGTTATGTTAATTTACTAAACTGCTAGAAGTACCAAAATCTGCTTTGTACCTTAAAATGTGCTGAAAACCACCACAATAATACAGGTTTTTAAAGAGAAAGCCATATGATAAATCAGTTAATTGTAAACAGCAATCGTAAATATATTTTTAAAAAAAAATAATAAAATGGCAAAACTATTTTGCAGTGTACTCTAAGAGATTCTCACTTTTTTGCAATAAGCTGTGTTTCAATGTATTCTTTTTTTTTTTAGTTATTTTAATCCTTTTACTCATTTCACTCATACATTTTTGCACTCAGATGCATACTTCTGTCCAATTGCATATAAAGGAAGTACTCTTGCATCAATAAAATACATGTGAGACTGTATGTGAGACTATACTTACTGGTATTTGACGCATATTCTCCTATGAATCGCTTGGTCAAGAATCTCACCAAAACCGCTGATGACAAGAGAGAGGAAATGATTGATCAGTCAGTTATTGAGATTGATCATCCTAAGCCTTGAGGTAAATGACTCGTATGACCATTTAAAATAGCAAGAGAGAGAACAAGGTCAAAGAACAGCCCCTTATCAAAACTTGGCCAGTCTACAGCGAATGCTGGTGCTTATTTAGCACAGGAAAAACTGTTACAATTTCCCCATGAGCACACTACCTGTTCTATATTAAATATTTGAGCCATGAAGCTATGCTGGCTCATTGTAGTCAAGGCTTGAGTTTCCGTGTATAAATACACACTCCGCGGCAGCCTCGTGAAAGCCACTTTCAGTTCCCCCAACCAATTATAAACCATTAAGCAGTCAGGATTTAATATTCCTCACAAACCCCTCAAATTTACAACAATAGACCTTCCTTGTTGTTCTGTTCTGTCTTCACCCTGGCCATTCAGATCAGAACCTTGATTTAGGACCCTCACTAAACTAGTTTTGGTCTCAGGGGACGTAGAATCATCATTTCCCAAACACTTAATAATCATTAGCACAGGTATGCAGCCTCAAGGGCTAAATGTTCCCATGCTGCTGAGTGGAACAAAAAATAATCTTTCCCCAATTTCAGCAATTACTTGCCTCTCACAACCATCTCTTTCAATTTCCCTCTCAGATGACTTGTATAACCATGACCTCACTACTGATCTGTTCCAATATACAAAGTGCTTTGAGTGTTTGTAGAGGGCAGACATAATGTCTTAGTGCATTGTGAAGCACTCACACATATTACTGTACAGCTCACACATGGATCATTTCCAACTCAAAATGTGAGGACCATGCAACAGGCACATGTTGCTGTAAGGTTTAAGTTAATATGAAAGACACATATTTAGATATGCATATAAAATGTACACACTGCATAGAGTATAAGATGAGTGCTCACCAGATTTGCCTGCTCCCTCACTGCCCAGCAGAGCTAGTTTGATGTCATTCATTGTTGTAGATGGTGCCCGGTGTTTGCTGTGCTTCTCTGTGTCCAAGTAGTTGGACAGTCCCAGCTACAACTCTTTATTATTTACTCTTCTCGGTAAAGTGGTGCCACGCTCTCGCTCCTTCTCTCTCTCTCTCTCTCTCTCTCTCTTACTCTCTTTCTGTTGTACTCGCAGATGTTCCTCTCTTCCATCTCCCCTCCCACTACTCACAGAGTGCTGAGCTGCCACAAGGTCAATTCAACATCCCTTCGATACTGAAAAGTTGTTCAGATAAGTGAAGAACTTTACTTTTGTGAATTTAAACCAAAGTGCTCTGTGATCGGATTTTGATCAGAAACTCTGATTTAGATTTAAGCAATATTAAACTAAATGAAACACTGTTCACAGTCCAAATGGACTGGTGGAACTATTCAATGACTCGTTTTGCAAGAGACATCATTGCGACGGTAGGTGGTGAAAGAAATTGTCTTTATGAATGAGTCTTTGAATCTTTGACTCATCAAATGTTGCTCAGAGACACGCAATTGCTCTACTGTGACTTTATCTCTAATGAAACAATTAAATATAGGGGAGCAAACATAGACAATCTAGCTGCCAATATCATTTATTTTACTCTGTCAATTATAATATTTCATTTCTGAATGACTTTCTGATTTATTTATTGACTAATAAAGACCTAATAAAAGGTCTCTTGTCACCACCTACTAAAAGGGTCAGTGAAAACCCCCACCGCAGCAACTGACAGTTATAAAACAAAACAAAATAATTCAGCTTAAATAGAATACTCACTTGATTATTTATATAGTGTAAAATAATCAGGAATCAAATCATGCTGAGATTCTGGATCATTCCACTTACTGTACATAGCCTACTCTTCTGGTTGCTTGTTGCTCTCAGAAATAAAGGTACAAAAGCCATCATTGGGGTGGTACCTTTTTAAAAGGTACTAATATGTACTATTTAAGTACTAATATGCTCCATTTAGGGGTAAAGGTGTACCTTTTGAAAGGGTACTGTGCCAGTGACAGGACAGCTTTTGTACCTTTTTTCTGATGGTGTATAACCTCTCAGGCAAGTCCCCATTTGAAGTATAAAATTATACATACCTGTAGTCTTACTGAAACTGAAGTTTGGGTCATTTATTTAAAGTGGTTGGCAAATCTGTCTTGTATCAAGTATGCTGTCTCTCAATTATCTGGGCGAACATGTTAGCCCCGACAGCAAAGTTCTCAGTGCCAGCATACAGCTGGGCCAAGAATGTCATCCATATTTTGATTGCAGGGATCAATTCCTTTTAAAGTGGAGAGCAGCAATCAATTTTCCCTCTTTTCCAGAACAGTTCCAAAAATTGAAAGACGTTCAGCCATCCAAACTTCAATTTCATGGGCTGCTACACTGGTCAGGGAGTCTTTTTTCCGCAGACCTTTTTTTTCTCTCTCGGTCTTTTCATTCTTCAGCTGAGTTCACAGCAGTGTCCCATTATTATTCTGTTATGTTTCATTTGATTTTTGTCATCTGAGGACTCACAGACACTTTGGAAATACAAAAGCTCAAAATGTGTATGGCACTACAAATATGTGCCACATATCAGGCTTAGTCCATTTCACTACTGAGTATATCAATTTAGACAGAGTGGAATTTCATTAAATTACAGCTATAAACAAATTTTGTGGAATCAGTGAGGCTTAAAAACAGAATATCACTCAAGTCGCTCAAGTTAAAAAGCTTGCAAAGACCTGAAAACAAGCAATCACTGACAGGAAAGAAAAAAAAAATGTGATTATGAAATGGAAGTATACCAATTATGATTATGAAACAGAAGGAAGTTGCACACAGATGTGAATCAATCATGATGAATGCAATTTAAAGTTCTATCAGACTTCACAATATTTTATCTGTTTTAAAACATTTGTTAGGGCTATAAACTTTCTCATTTGCAAAGGCCTAAATATTGATTCTATTAGACTGCAACATGTTATGAAACATTTCGCTTATTTACTTGCATGGATTTTTGTAATTATCTACATATTTCAAATGCAGTTCCATGTCCAATCACAATCAATTATTTCAAAAGGCACACAAAATGGGCAAAAATTGCACATTAAACTACAAGAAATCATGACCTCCTTTAGGAGTCATTATAAATGTGTACTCAAAGCTGAAGGGGTCGGGGGGAATGAGGCCAGCTGTACAGTATCTCATGAGAAGAAGAGGAAAGGGGGATTTAAAAGCTGCCAGTAGAGTTATTGCATCATGTCTGTGTTTAGTGTGGCCTTGTGGGGGCTCTGCTCTTATCCCCCATCTTTAAGAAGGCAATCAGGGGTGTAATCCTGCAGGTATTGGGGGAATTCTCCGAGACCCAGACCAGACACTGATCTGATTTAAGTGTCATCAGGAAGCTGTCAGTTAAGATGAGCCAGGAAATGTCTGCTGGGGTTAAGATTCACAGTACCTTTCCAGGGAAACTCAATTTGTAAAGGAAAACTGAAGAAAATAATCACCCTTTTAGATAGCATCAAAGCTCACTTAATATCTTTTTATTTTAAGGAATGGTTAGAGAAAGATTGTCCCATATGTGAGCCTGTGAGACTACAGCAAGAAACAAATTATTCATAATTTAGTATTTCTGACAAACATAGCACATTGTAAACTGTCTTACCGTGCAATTCTCAGAATTATTTTAATTATTAAGTTTGGGCTTGAATTTAAATTTTTTTTTTTTTTTTTACTTAAATTATGTTGTATGCTGTGTTGATTGAAGATATCGCTAAAGAAAATGTCTAGAAATTGAACTACTGCTATCTTAAAAAAAGCAAATCATTAATCAAACTGATGTCATAAGCAACATCCTTGATTGCAGAATCTTTATCTTGCAAATATTGAACTAAAAAGTGTCCTGTTTCCCTCAAGCAGAAGACATATGCATTTTGTTTTCATATATCAAACACAAAGTGGAAAAACCTCATTTTGATTTAGCCTGGCCGGTGGAGATGTCATCCTAGGTTTTCACTTGTAACGAAATTATCCAGGGCCCTCTTCTTGGCTTATGGCCTCCGTGCTGTTGGATGGCCAGACTTTATTAATCTGTCAGAACTCCACATGCAACAATACAGCCTTAAGAATCTCAGGGAGTTCTAGCAAGTCTCTGCTCTGTGGGAAAAAGCCCTCACAATACTTATTATAGTGTTCACATGCTCACAAAAGAAACACCAGTGAGTCACATACTCCACTCAGACCAACACCAACACTGCAGTTCTGTAACTCTCTTGTTTTTAAAACTCTATTTCCACAAGTAATGCTTTAAAAGTTAAAAGGATTTTTAATCAGTGCCCTGCAAGTAAAATTGAATTAGAAAATGTAGTTGGAACAGACCTGTTTTCAAATGAGGCCTAATGTTTGTGTACAACTTGCCAGGTTGAGTCATAAGTGTGTCAGAGCTGTCTGAACCCATAAATGGACCATTTTGTGTAACAGAATTACACAAATTCTAAGGCTATTTGATGCTGAACTTGTTGAAAAGTTAAATGAGTATGTGTTTATATGCCTATCTAAGGTTTTAGAAATGTTTCAGTCTGTTAACCCATCAAACTCTTATAAAAATCAGTAACATACTCTGAAAAATCTATTTTACAACAAATATGCTTTGTGTACATATGGCTTTGTCTATGTGCCTTTAGGGTTTTAAGTGCTTAAAAGTTGCATGTCTACCTGAGCTAATACCAATTTCCTTAAATTGTAAATGTCACAAGAAAATTAATGATGCAGTAGGAAGGGTTTGTTGACACAGCGAATTATATTGAAAATTTCCAGATGTAGTTTTAACCTCTTATTTTGTACATTTCAATCAAAGCTAGAAGTTAACAGTTGTTTTTGGAAAAGCAATTACTTGCATGATTCATTTGCGATAAAATTAGTTTACTTCTGGCAGGCCATTGGTGATAATGCTAGAAAGGCCTTCAGAAAAAAAAAATCACTCAGATATTTCTTTAGTGACTTCAGTGCACCAATATGTAAGGCTCTGATTTAAATTCTGCAAAGTCTTGAAGGTCCAACCGGCAACATTCCATCCATAACTGACTATATATTTAAATGAGGTGCGTTTCAAGTCTGATTTTAAAAACATTAGGGACAAGCAATGTTGTTTGTGTAGCAGAAGGAAACATCAAAGTATGAATTGCATATTTACACCATACAGTATATATATATATTTAAGACTAAATACAATCCAGCTAAAGATAGTTAATAGCATTAGAAGACGACCTAACATGATCTGCACAGCAATTTCAGCAATTAAGACCAGTATTAAAAAATTCAGAAAACATACAAATATCAAACCTGTTTGTGAACCACATGGAGGAACATGCTGGACTAAAAAGTGTTCCATACATCTGTGAAAAGACTTTTTTGTCTCATTAGTCAATGAGCATTTAAAAGATGAATTTAAAACATCACAGTTGTGTAGCAACAGCCTAATATTATCCCCCTTTAATTCTAAAAAGGGTTTGTGGGTTTCAGTCACATTACGCACATCCTCCTGCCACTGAAAAAGTCCAATATGAACTAATTTGTTGCCACAGGCTATATGAAGTGCTCCCTCTACAGGTCAATAAAATCATCACAGTAAAACAGCTGGAAAAGGTACCTCATTACAAGGGATATTTGGATAAAAAGAGGAAGGAAATTTAAAGCAATTATATCTTATAATATTCCCAGTGAATGTTGCTTATCTATATATTTACTAAACAGCAGTTGCCAGCAACCAGTCGGCTATCAAATTGATTGTACAGTTTCATGTAAGTATAAGCATTGGAATAAATACTTGTGCAAGACCTTAGGCGAAGTCTGGAGATATAGGCTTATATCAACACCTACCCACAGCTACAGATAACAGCATGACACATTAACAGGATATAATGTGTGAGATTAGTCCTCAGAAAAAGCATATACTGTATTTCAACATGAATCTTTAAAAAAACAAACTAACAGCAAGTCATCCAGGATGGAAAACTCAGAGCAAGTGGGTCAAATGTCTCTGTACATATATATAGAGGCACAACTAATAGTGATTTCTCCTCCAGTTGAGGGAGTGTCTCCTCTTCCTCTTCCTGTGGCTCTGGTCTTTTCTCTCAGGCCAGGGAAATCCAGTCACCATGGCTCTCTCCAGCTCCTCATAATCCTCATTGTCTGAATCCTCCTCCTCCTGGACAGGGCAGGTCAGATCTGGGAAAACCTCCTTCAGTTTGGATGTAAAAAAGGATTGTAGACTATGGCCTGCCTGAGCAACCTCTGAGTCCGACTGGAGAGAAAAAGCAGCATTGTCAGCATCTGCAATTTCTGACCTCTTAAGATCTAGAGACATCCATATGCCCGAGCATATTCCTATACATATTTAATAGTATATCTAACTAAAGTACATGATCCTGCTACATGCCGATAATGGCCTACCATCTTGATGATAAGTCCATCTGTATCTACAAAATAAATTCTTAATCAGTAATTTTGTCTTGTTTTCCACAAGATTAAGTTATTAAATGTAGAGAGTACATCTTAAATGTGCTTTAATTTTATAAGCATAAATTTAACTAAATATAGTGAGGTCCATGCTAAAAACATGAAGAACAAAAAAATTTATCAGTTTCCACAAAAATATTAAGCAGCTTAATAAAAACAATGATTGATTGAACACCAATGATAATTGTTAAATAATTGAGCACCAGATCAGAATATTAGAATGATTTCTGAAGGGTCATGTGACACTGCTACACTGCCACACACTTTTGGTAATGTAGTGTACAAGAAACAAAGATGGATTTGGAGGAGTAGCCACTTTATATTCTTGTAATTTGATTGACAGGATTAGATTAACAAACTCCTCCCAAACTTACATTCAGAACATCATTTATTATACAATGCAAATACACAAAATGAACACAAATGAGTTTAGTTTTTTTTTTTTTTACCTTATCTATTAAAAAATTAATTTCAGCTAAATTAAACAGGATATTAAAAAAGTAATGCATAATCATTACATCAGCACGTGGGTTGAATGTGAATCAGTTATGAAATTAAATATTCACCACTAATGGCTAGGAGGAGGTAGATTAAGAAAATAATGCATTTCACTCACGTAGTTGAACTTGGCACAGTTTTTGAACATGAGCAGGACATCAGCAACAAACTCTTGCGGGGAACAATAGTGTGTGTTGCCGGTTCTGCTGAGCCTGTTCCGAATGACAGACAAATCCATGGGTTTCTTGATGATCTGATAATAATGACGGGCCTATAAATAGATAAAGATAAAAAATGAACAGATGGAAAGATAGATAAAAGTATCATCTACAAATATAAAATCACAAGACATTCATTTTAAAATTACCAGAGGGCTGACAGGCTCATGGAACGGAGCACTGAGAATGTTGCTGAGGATCAGCAGCGTCAGCTTCTCGCATTTCTGTGATCAAACAGACAAGCCATCCATCAAAACAGATATTTGACTTCTATTAGACAGATTGTAAATCTCTTGAGGGAGGATTTTTTTTGGGATTTAGACTCCCAGACCTTTGAGGTCACAGGATTAGTCAGAGCTAGGCCAGATGAGACTGGGCATCCCCTTCACTTACCCTCTGGTCACACGCCGACAGCCCATATGCCAGCGAAGCTGTGGACATCTGGTCACTCTCACAGTCATATTCCACCTCTGGCTGCTCCACATCCCTGCACAGGGTGCAAATCCAGTCACCTCTGTGGAAGCCCAAGATGATAAAGGTTAGTTTTAGCAGTGAGTAAAGACACAGGTGGATATGTGAAGTAGGAGGGAGAATGGCTTACATAGGGAAACTATGGAGAGGAGGGACATGGCATGACAGGTGAAAGACCTTGGGGCAATGGTCACAGCAGAGAAGGTCTCCTCCGATGAGACAGACCGCACAGAAGTCCTCATTCTCTATCTCAGGGCATTCCTCTGCAGATTGATGTTCAAGGGCAGGTTCTGATACAGTCTCGGAGTCAGCAGCAGGTGGAAGAACCGGCTGCTCCGCTTCCCATTCAGACTCCGGTTCAAGATTCAGAGTCACTTCGGCTGTGGAATCTGGATCTGATTCAAATTCTTGTTCCGAAGCTGAGAGCACCGATTCAGAAGGCTGCTCCGAAACCACATCCGATTCAAATTCGACCTGCAGTTCAGATTGAGAGCTCGGATCTGATTCCTGCAGGAGTTCTGATTCCACGTCTGCATCCGAGCCCGGCTCAGCCTCTCTTATGAATTCAGTTTGGAAATCAGAACCTGTCACCGATCTGAGTTCTGATGGGGAGTGTATTTCTTCAGTGTCTGGATGTAAGACGGGATCTGAATCATTGGAGATGGCTAGTACCACGGACTCTTGGTTTATGTTGCAAAATTCTTGTGCAGGAGGCTGAGAAACCTCAAGGGAGCTAGATGACTCGCTGCTATGCAGATGTTCTGGTGATAGCTGCTCTGTGGGCGACACACTGTCCTCTGTCTGAACTGACTCCTTATCCAAAGTTCCCTTAAAGGACATTAATATTATTAACTGTGAGATTATATAAAACCTAGAAAAGCATTTCAACAACTTTAAAATGATACCTGAGAAGTGACCATTCTCTCTAGCACCCTGAAGACAGTTTCTTCAGGTTTGAGTCCAGGCTCAGAATGAGAAGTAAGGTCTGTGCCCTGATGGTTCTGTGGTGGATGTCGTGAAACTAGGATCTTGAGTCGCTCAAGACACACAACTGGAACCTTTGAACCATCGGGGGCTTCTTTGTCACTGTAGGAAAAAATAAATCTACCTTTTAACCTTAAAGGCACATTTCAAATGTTACTTGTAGGGCTGCACAATTAATATAAATAAAACCAAAATTGTGTATGGCTTAGTGTGGTGCTGTGTTCTTTTACACAGGAGTTTCTCAGAGCTGCTCAGTTCACAGTAAATGCTGTTGCATATGAGTTTGGGTCACTTATATCTTACCATACTTAATCATAACCATTTATAAACCGGCTGTTGTCAACAAAGGATACCACACTCTGCAGTTTTGACCAAAATATATGCTCAAATGGTTTAATGTTTGAAAATATATTAATAGATATTGAGTTTTAAAATGAAGATATTAAGCCATAAATATTAGTATGGAAAATGTTTATCATTATTATTATTATTATTATATTTTCTTAATACTTTTATTTTACAGTATAATATAACATTAGTATTATTTCTCTTATTGTTTCATATTAATAAAAACAATAAAATAATAATAACAATAATAATAATCAATAATTTCATAATAATAATAATAAAATATTAATAATGACTATTATTATCATTATTTATAGTCATATTGATATTTAATCACAACATTTTTGCCTAAATTGTGCAGCCCTACAAACAAGCACAGTAAACCTTTAGCTTTTTCATGTTTCATTTTTAAATTCTACCTGGTGTCCGGATCCTCTCGAGACAATCTGTTCTTCTTTCTGCTTTTCTGTTTTCTGTTTTCATAGGCATATGCATAAACGTTATCTGAAACCAGGAAAAATGTCATTTAGACTGATTAATCTGCAACGAAATGTCCTCATTATGTGTATTTCTATTGCAAGTTGAACATGAAAGAAGCTTATTTGGAAATCATAATTGGCCTCTTAACCTGGTTCAGACTTGTAGGTGGTCAGAGAGGATGCAGTGTGAGTGCTTATATGTCCTGGGATCATCTCAGAAGCATCGGGTCGTGCACAGACCTGCTAAGATTAACCAAACCAAGATTACAGAAATGAACAGTAAAATCAAAGTTATGAAACACTGCCACTTTGATGACAGGTAATGGATGCAGTGATGTCACAACATCAGCATGCAGACTAAATCAGCAAATATGAATGTGAGCCAACAGTGAACTTGTTAAACCGAATACTGTACAATCAGTTATGTGGGCTGCTGCATCTAATTTGTTCTCTAACAAAAGGGGTTAAAGGAGCTGTTTCCAAGACAACAGTTATCTCTTTTGATTTACATCTTCTGGTTTATCCCTTAAAAGGCAAGCAATAGAGCTGTGTGCACAGGAACAAATGTGTTTTGGACTGTATAACAGACATGTTTGAAATGGACATTAAAAGGAATCGTGATGAAAAGCACATCAGGACTAGAGCATTTCATCAATGTCAATTATTATTAATATTAATATAGTGAATAAATTCATACCAATGTACTATTGTTATCTTTTTAGAAATATATTTTCAAAAATATATTCCTTTTTTTATTTTTTTTATTTCAGTGTAGAAACAATGCAGAGCTCTGGGACAAAACTCACTAATATAGTGGCTCTCTACCTTTTTGACTCCAAGGCATCACACTGTCCACAACAATATAAATAAAGAATTGAAAGTGTACACTGATTAAATAATTAAATTGTTTGGGAGTTGATTCAATAAGAATATTCTTGCTTATTTTAAAGCTTGTTTTTCCTTATTATAAACCCCCGGTTATACTATTTTTAAGAGTTATAACACTCTTAAAAATAAAAAGTTCTTATCTTGCCATTGATGGTTCCATTAAGAATCTTAACATCCATGGAATCTTTCCATTCCACAAAAGGTTTTTCATGGTGGAAAAATTTTCTTTAGATTTTTTTAAATGTTCACACTAAGAAAAAAATGGTTCTTTTAAGAACTGTTCACTGATAGGTTCTTTAGGGAACCAAAAATGATTCTTCTATGGCATCGCTGTAAAAAAAGGGTATGTTTGTCTTGTCACATACTGTATATAAAAAGTTTACCTGCTGCGTTGTGCATTCCTGGTCCCCTGCCACTGTTACCAGGCTATGAGCAGCACTGTTCATCCTGGCTTTACACAGACTTTTACGAGGTCCTCTGGGTCTTTTTGATGTGCTCTGAGACCTGGTAGCCCTCTTCGAACTGGAACGTCTCTGGCCGACACCTCCTCGGCCTTGAGCCAGCGTGAACATCTCTAGCGCCAAGGATCTCTACGGAAGAGAGCCAAACTCTCATTAGCACAGCACTAGGCTAAAAGTGATCTTGACAGCATATGCGGCACACTACAACCATAGCAACAGTGACAACAGAGGACATGAAGGTGAGGAACAACAACCTTGAGTTTGACAATGCACAGTTCCCACACTAGTTTGGAGTGAAAGGAAGAACAATCACATCTATCAAATGCAGAGAGAAATGTGCCGCAACTCAGAACACTACAAAATAATTCTCCTGATAATATATGACTTAGTTACAGCACCAATTATCGTATGTAAATCCCACATCTGGGACATGGAAGGCTTCTTTGAATAAGCAGCATTAACACATCAGAGATTAGACTTTCTCTCCTCCACGGCCCTCTTCTTCTCTTGTCATCATTTCATTAATGCGCTAAGTTCTAGAAAAGCCCAAGCGACTGCATCCTTCACTAACACGACAAATGTCAGAGTTGGAGGCAGCAGCCTGTATGCTCGACGTAGGCCCTCCTCCATCTGTCTTTTAGCACTCTTGTTTTTTTCTCCCTCTCCTTTCTCTCATAATTACCTCAGGATTAAAACACTCACCTGATAGAAGCCCAGGAGGAGAGGGTGGAAAGAATCAAGCTGTGGAGAGTGTCTTGCAAGCATGTGTGGGTGCAGAGAGAAGGTAGGAGGTCTCAGAGACTTGAAAGGTAATCGTGTGAGCTCTACAGCGCGATCAAGAAAAATGCAACAGCCGGCTCCTTCAATTCCCTTAGCTTCTCATTAATGCCAGGTTAAGTAAATATGTGGTTGCACTCAAGCGCTTTTCCCCCTCCCTTTAATCATGTCACAGTTATGGGCTGAAGATGATACATAAAAAAATAAATGTTACACAAATTTGCCTCTGGAGTGCCAAATCTTACAGGGAAACTGATTTTGATTGATGTTTGTCCTAGGAAAATTGATCAAAATACTGACATCAAGAGATCTAATAATAACTTCTATTGCCTGATTTGGTTCTCGTCCAATGAAGCTTGAGGAGTGGTTGCTGAGCAGAGCGAGTTTGTCTCTGTGTGTGTGTGTGTGTGTGTGTGTGTGTGTGTGTGTGTGTGTGTGTGTGTGTTATTGTGTGGTCTTGATTGTTTCTGAGCTCACACTACAGTTGTCCTCACTTATGTCTCACCATCTGCTTGCAGATGGGTTGTCAGCGGCTGTCAAGATGAAAACACATTACAGCCGCATAAATAGAGATGATGCTGCCTGTAATGATTCAATTTCCTGTTTCTAAATTAATATTGAGAGTGGTGGAGCTTGTTGCGATGTTGAGTTCACTGTTCTTACGCCGTCACCAACTCCAAATACACTTAAAGCACAAGCACAACATGAGCAAAGTGCTATGTTAAAAATACAAATAAATAAGAAACTACAGTAAATGGGTGACATGAAGTGTGACCGTGACAGTACTGACCTCATGTTAATCTAAAACTATTTTTCTTTAATCATTAATTATTTTCTATATATTATGATTATGATTATGATTATTATTATGTTGGCTTGGCAACAAGCCAACATACTGTTATGCTATTTAAACTTATTTTTATTTTTTTATGTTGGCTTGGCAACAAGCCAACATACTGTTATGCTATTTAAACTTATTTTTATTTTTATTTTTATTTTTATTTTTATTTTTATTTTTATTATTATTATTCTTCTGACACAGAATTCCAAACGTATCTCCTCCTAGGGCTTTTAAGCCACAAGCCCCAAACTAGGCATAAACCTGCGGGATATAGCGGTGCTGGTTGCTATATCTTTTTAGACTGATCAGACTTACAGTTTATTTATTATTAATTTTTATAAATCAGAAATCTCCCATAGACTCCCATTTATCTGAGAAAAATTGCGCCTCTACAGGAGCAATTCCCGGGGACTGAGAGAGGAGTCTGCCTTAGTTTCACTTTTAAATCGGTTAAAAATACATATAAATACATGAATTTATTTCACTCTGACAAGCTAAACCAACATATTTGAGTATTACAGGGGTCAGGGCTTATTAAAAATGTATATCTGACAACAGAACAGAGAGAAAGACGAGAGAGAATTCACCGCTCCGTTCAGCGAGTGGTCTCAACAGCGGGCTCACAACAAACGAATATATTCTTGTTTAAGACCTTTTAAAAATAAAATATTACAGCGATTGCACACAATCCACCCATTAGAACAAACCAATAGGTAAAAGAGGGTGTTTTTCAGCTGCTGAAGTTTGAAAATGAACGATTTGCGTCAGCTCTTTTGACAGCGCGAGGCCCGCGCGGCTTCTCCTGCACTCGCACTACGAGCTCACAAGAAGCAAATTTATTCTTGTTTAAGACCTTTAAAAATAAAATATTACAGCGATTGCACACAATCAACCCATTAGAACAAACCAAGAGCTAAAAGTGGGTGTTTTTCAGCTGTTGAAGTTTGAAAAAGAACGATTTGCGTCAGCTCTTTTGACAGCGCGAGACGGCGCGGCTTCTCTTGCACGCGCACTACGAGCTCACAAGAAGCAAAATTTATTCTTGTTTAAGACCTTTAAAAATAAAATATTACAGCGATTGAACACAATCAACCCATTAGAACAAACCAAGAGCTAAAAGTGGGTGTTTTTCAGCTGTTGAAGTTTGAAAATGAACGATTTGCGTCAGCTCTTTTGACAGCGCGAGATGGCGCGGCTTCTCCTGCACTCGCTCTACGAGCTCACAAGAAACGAATTTATTCTTGTTTAAGACCTTATAAAAATAAAATATTACAGCGATTGCACACAATCCACCACCCCCTTAGAACAAACCAAGAGCTAAAAGTGGGTGTTTTTCAGCTGTTGAAGCGTGGAAAATGAAGGATTTGCGTCAGCTCTTTTGACAGCGCGAGACGGAGCGGCTTCTCGTGCAGTGACACAACGAGCTCGCAAGAAACGAATTTATTCTTGTTTAAGACCATTTAAAAATAAAATATTACAGCGATTGCACACAATCCACCCATTAGAACAAACCAAGAGCTAAAAGTGGGTGTTTTTTTCAGCTGTTGAAATGTGGAAAATGAAGGATTTTGCATCAGCTCTTTTGACAGCGCGAGACGGCGCGGCTTCTCGTGCAGTCGCAATACGAGCTCACAACAAGCGAATTTATTCTTGTTTAAGACCTTATAAAAATAAAATATTAAAGCGATTGCACACAATCCACCCATTAGAACAAACCAAGAGCTAAAAGTGGGTGTTTTTCAGCTCTTGAAGTGTGGAAAATGAAGGATTTGCGTCATCTATTTTGACAACGCGAGACCGCGGGGCTTCACAACGACCTCACAACAAACGAGTTCATTCCTGTTTAAGACCTTTTAAAAATAAAATATTACAGCGATTGCACACAATCCACCCATTAGAACACACCATCGGCTAAATTCAGATTTTTGTGAGCTGGTAAATGGTGAAATTGAATGATTTGCAGCAGACTCTCTGACGGCTCGAGACTTCAACACTGGCATGGGGAAAAAGGTCTACATACTGAAACTACAGCCTTTTACATTAAAACACTCCAGCGAATCAGTACAAAAGAATTAGAAGAATATATTATAGAGATTAAAAATGAGTGCTTGTGAGATATTTTTTTTGTCTTAGGCCAGAAAAAAGACATTGCATCGATCTCTCGAGTTACAGAGAGGACGCTGATTCTGGCTTTTCGCTGCAAGAACGGACAAATCATTCGTCTTGGCTGCTTTTTTTTTTTTTGTATGTCTATATTTTGTATTGTCAATAGTAAATATTATGAAAACAATAACTGTTGTAATTTTGTCATCATTATATAGTATATGTATTATTATTACAAAATACAATTTAGCAACTCACATAGTTATCATTCATCACTGCTTAAAAATGTAAATTGAAAAATAAACTCTTAAAGCATGAAATAAGATACAGAATCAGTCAATTCGATTTTAACGTGGGTATATTATCAGTGAACTAATCATTAAATATTTGTAATCATTCATAAAATATTGGCCCCTTTCATAATGATGTTGTTCAGAAATAAAGGCCACAATGCTAATGTTGTCCACACGATGGCGCCACAGGATGGAAAATACTTCAATATCTGTTCAAAGATTTTAAAATGTTCCATTTATGTGCATACATATAAAATGCATATACATGCATTCTATTTTCATAAACTTTAATAAAGCCCAATATAGTATTTATGCAAAAACTCTAAATCCCCAAAGTACCATTACGTTTTTTTCTTATTTTAATAGTATTGACAACATATTTCTCAAGTTATCACACATAAAGTGAAGAAAAGAAACTATATTACTTACCTATTTTCATATCTATTTTCACCTTGACTTAAACCACATTGTTTCTTTTACCTTCTGTGTTGTTTCCTACAACACTTCAGTTAGAGGACTGGGAAATAGCAAACAGGGGAAAAAAGGCATGACTTCTTTCGCATACAGCTAGCCAAACCTGTTGAAGCTGTTGTCATAGCCTAGGCTTTTTATTGGAACAGAAAACAGCAAGGGTCCATAGAAAAATACAGTTGGAAGTTTTTTTTTTTTCCACCAAGGCAGCTCAAGAAGGTTGGACACACAAGTACAGTGGCTCTTTTGGCCCAAGGCCAAGCCAACATCAAAGTTAGTTCACTAACTTTACATTCTAGTTATGTTGGCTTGGCAACAAGCCAACATACTGTTATGCTATTTAAACTTATTTTTATTTTTATTTTTATTTTTATTTTTATTATTATTATTCTTCTGACACAGAATTCCAAACGTATCTCCTCCTAGGGCTTTTAAGCCACAAGCCCCAAACTCGGCAGACACCTGCGGGATATAGCGGTGCTGGTTGCTATATCTTTTTAGACTGATCAGACTTACAGTTTATTTATTATTAATTTTTATAAATCAGAAATCTCCCCATAGACTCCCATTATCTGAGAAAAATTGCGCCTCTACAGGAGCAATTCCCGGGACTGAGGGAGGAGTCTGCCTTAGTTTCACTTTTAAATCGGTTAAAAATACATATAAATACATGAATTTATTTCACTCTGACAAGCTAAACCAACATATTTGAATATTACAGGGGTCAGGGCTTATTAAAAATGTATATCTGGCCACAGAACAGAGAGAAAGACGAGAGAGAATTCACCGCTCCGTTCAGCGAGTGGTCTCACAGCGAAGCTCACAACAAACGAATTTATTCTTGTTTAAGTCCTTTAAAAATAAAATATTACAGCGATTGCACACAATCCACCCATTAGAACAAACCAAGAGCTAAAAGTGGGTGTTTTTCAGCTGTTGAAGTTTGAAAATGAACGATTTGCGTCACCTCTTTTGACAGCGCGAGCCCGCGCGGCTTCTCCTGCACTCGCAGTCGCACTACGAGCTCACAACAACCCGAATTTATTCTTGTTTAAGACCTTTTAAAAGTAAAATATTACAGCGATTGCACACAATCCACCCCATTAGAACAAACCAAGAGCTAAAAGTGGGTGTTTTTCAGCTGTTGAAGTGTGGAAAATGAACGATTTGCATCAGCTCTTTTGACAGCGCGAGACGGCGCGGCTTCTCGTGCAATGACAAAACGAGCTCGCAAAGAAACGAATTTATTCTTGTTTAAGACCATTTAAAAATAAAATATTACAGCGATTGCACACAATCCACCCATTAGAACAAACCAAGAGCTAAAAGTGGGTGTTTTTCAGCTGCTGAAGTGTGGAAAATGAAGGATTTTGCGTCAGCTCTTTTGACAGCGCGAGACGGCGCGGCTTCTCGTGCAGTCGCAATACGAGCTCACAACAACCGAATTTATTCTTGTTTAAGACCTTTTAAAAATAAAATATTACAGCGATTGCACACACTCCACCCATTAGAACAAACCAAGAGCTAAAAGTGGGTGTTTTTCAGCTGTTGAAGTTTGAAAATGAACGATTTGCGTCAGCTCTTTTTGACAGCGCGAGCCCGCGCGGCTTCTCGTGCAGTCGCACTACACAGCTCACAACAAACCGAATTTATTCTGTTTAAGACCTTTTAAAAGTAAAATATTACAGCGATTGCACACAATCCACCCATTTAGAACAAACTAAGAGCTAAAAGTGGGTGTTTTTCAGCTGTTGAAGTGTGGAAAATGAAGGATTTTGCGTCGTCAGCTACTTTTGACAGCGCGAACGGCGCGGCTTCTCCTGGCACTCGCACTACTACGAGCTCAACAAGAAACGAATTTTATTCTTGTTTTTAGACCTTTATAAAAATAAAAATATTACAGCGATTGCACACAAACCACCCATTAGAACAAACCAAAGAGCTAAAAGTGGGTGTTTTTTCAGCTGTTGCGTTCATCTATTTGACCCCGAGACCGCGCGGGCTTTGAAGTTTATTTGGGTTCAGCCCTTTTACCACCACTAACATATTCCAGCGAGTGACTTGAGAAACTCAGCTCTTTTTGAAGTGACAGCGCCGAGACGGCCAGCGGCTTTCACAACGAGCCCCACAACAAACGACTGTATTTTTTGACACAATTAGCTCCGCAAGAAACGAATTTATTCTTGGTTTTGTGCAATGAATGATTTGCCCAGACCTTTTTAAAAATAAAATATTACCTGGCGATTGCACACAATCCACCCATTAGGAACAAACTAAGAGCCTAAAACAATGGGACTGTTTTTCAGCTGTTGAAGTGTGGACCAGGAATGAAATGAACGCGATTTCGTCAATCTATTTTGGCTTCAAAGCTGCACGACCGGGCCGTTTCATTCGTCTTGGCAGCTTTTTTTGGTAATATTCTATTTTTTGTATTGTCAATAGTAAATATTATTCCTGAAAACAATAACTGTTGTAAATTTATGTCATCATTTATATAGTTTATGTATTATATTGCCAAAAGTACAATTTAGCAACTCACGTAGTTATCATTCATCACTCCTTAAAAATGTAAGTTGAAAAATAAACTCTTAAAGCAGGAAATAAGATACAGTTCAAAAGCTCAGTAAAGTGCCCCATTCGATTTTTTAATGTGGGGGGTATATTATTTCAGTGGAACTTTTAACTCATTAATTCATTTTTTCCCATTTTGTAATCATTCATAAAATATTTTGGCCCCCTTTTCGTAATGATGTTGTTCAGAAAATGAAGGCCACAATGCTAATGTTTTTTTTTTTTTTTTTTGTTTCCACACGATGGCGGGCCACCGGATAGAAAATTTTACTTTCAAGTAATTTCAATGTTTCAAACAAGATTTTAAATATGTTCCCCCCATTTTATGTTACTTTTTATGTGCATAAATATAAAATGGCCAATATACATGCATTCTAATTTTCATAAACTTTTAATAAAGCCCAATATAGTATTATGCAAAAACTGTTTCAAAAAATCCTCCCTAAGTACCCATTACGTTTTTTTTCTTATTTTAATAAACTTATGTGACAACATATTATCATCAAGTTAAAATCACACAAAAGTGAAAGAAAAGAAACTATATTACTTTATCTATTTTCATATCTTTTTCACCTTGACTTAAACCCACATTGTTCTTTTACCTTCTGTGTTGGTTGCCTACAAACACTTCAGTTAGAGGACTGGGAAAATAGCAAACAGGGGGAAAAAGGCCATGGACTTATTTCGCATACAGCTAGCCAAAGCTGTTGAAACTAATGTTGTCATACCAAGGCTTTTTTATTGGAACAGAAAAACAGCAAGGGTCCATTGAAAAATACTGTTGGAAGTTTTTTTTTCCACCACCAAAGGCAGCTCAGGAAGGTTGGACACACAAGTACAGTGGCTCTTTTTGGCCCACGGCAAGCCAACATCAAGATTAAGTCACTAACTTGTACATTCTAGTTCTGTTTGTCTGTGGCTGGCACAAGCAAACATACTGTTATCTACTATTTAAACTGATTTTTATTATGTTGATTCTTATTTATTTTATTAATTATTCGTCTTCTGAGACAGGAATTCCAACAGTATCCTCCTACCTAGGGCTTTTAAGCCACAAGCCCCAAACTCAGGCAAGACACCTGCGGGAGATGATAGGGCGATGTGCTGGTTGCTATATCTTTTTTATACTGATCAGACTACAGTTTATTTATTTCATAATTTTTATAATTCAGAAATAGTCCCATAGACAGGATCCCACTTACATCGGGAAAAATTGCGCCTCTACATTTCTTTTTTTTCTTGCGCCAATTGCCGGACTGAGGGAGCGGAGGAGTCGCCTTATTTCACTTTTGAAAAATCGGTTTCTAACAAACTACATATAAATAACGAGATGATATTGTATCTATGCTCTCGGAATCCAAGCCTTAACCACTATTTGAAATATTACATGTCGAGTCAGGGCTTATTAAAAATGTATATCTGGGCACAAAGAACAGAGAGAGGAGAACGACGAGAGAGAATTCTCCGCTCACGTTCAGTCGAGTGGTCTCCCAAAACTAGGGTCACAACAGACGGCTTTCTTTCTTGGTTAAGAGCCTCTTATCAATAAACTGAGATACAGCCGATTGCACACAATCCACCCTATTAGAAACAAACCAAGGAGCTAAAAGTGGGTGTTTTTCAGCTGTTGAAGTTTGAAAGATTGAACGATTTGCGTACAGACTCTTTGGACAGGCGAGCCCGCCGCTTCGGACTTCCGTTTTAGCAGTCGCACTACGAGCTCACAACAACCGAATTTATTCTTGTTTCAGACCCGATAAAATAAAATATACCGCGATCCACCAATCCACCCATAAACGAAACCGAAAGCAAAAGTGGGTGTTTTTCAGCTGTTGAAGTTTTAAAATGACGTTTGGCGCAGCTCTTTGACAAAAGCGCCGAGACGCGCGCTTCTCCTGCCACTCCGCACCTACGAGCCTCACAAAAGCGCGAATTTATTCTTGTTTAAGACCTTATAAAA
>NC_056578.1:16854076-16935438 GCF_018340385.1 Cyprinus carpio
CTTTAAGTATTGATGGCATGCACTTCTGTCCATACAAACTCCGCTGTTCTGCGCTCTAGTCAGAGATTACTCCAGGAACACTTTAATAGGCCAAGAAGAAGCAAATAAATGTATTAAGTATAACGAGGTTAGGTTCCTTCAACTGTCCATCCTATTAAAAATGGCCAAAAGAGTATTGTATTTCGCCAGATTTAATAGTGTAAACATATTCAAGCGCGAATGAGAACCGTTTCGAGAAAACAAATACAGCAGAAAAAAAAGGAATATTCGAATGTCAAATTTTCAAATCGATTACACCAACCCACTGAACGAATATTCTAGTCCAGCCCTATCTACATAGTCTTTTATTGGCTGTTGATGTAATGGCCAGTGGGTTCACGCCAAGTCAAATGATCATCGCAACAGTGCAATAAACAGGCAGTCTCATCAAAATGGGCGTGGGTTAAAGCCATATACCAATCGAACGGAGTATACATATTACACATATGTTGTGGTGACCTTTTGTGCTGGTGGTATGGGTGTTGACCCTGGGTTGCTCTCTCTCGGCAGCGTCCTGGCATTTCCGTTCCGTTCGGATTTCCTTCCCCAGCGGATTGGCTGTCTGGTGGCGGTGTAACAGGCAGACCTGCTGGCGTATGTTATCGGGCTGGCAGCTTGGTAACTGGTTTAGGCTGCTTTGCTCCGTTTTGGCGTTTACCGTCGCATCTGTAATTTTTATTGTGTGTTGCTCTCAGTAATTGCAGCGAGAGCAGTAAAATTTTGCTGAGCGAGGTGAGACCGAGCTATGCACGCAATCGGTTGTGGAGGGAACCTATTACGTCGCTGCATGCTAATGTTTATTCAATAACAATCGCGAAGTATGCCACTTATGTCTTTCTCTGATTGGTGGGGTGATCTTGTGTGAATCGTTATAATAATTTGTTTTTTTATTACTTTAGTTAAGGGAAAATTAAAAACATCTTAGTCCCTCATCCATGGCCCAATGATTTCATGGTACAAATCCAGCTGCTTTGCTTTGCTTTGGGACGCATTTTGGGAGTCCGATTCAGAATTGCTACGACACTTATAAACCGGTTAATACTTTGAGAGCTTACTAATACTGTAAAGACTGAGTATGTTTCCCTCCGAATGATATTACCTATGATGGTTCTGGGATCGTTTACTAGTTCTTCTAAACCGTAATTGTTTTTGTTGTTGTTTGGTTTATATTCGTGTGCTTTTTTTCAGGTACACTGATACTTGTTTACTCCTGCTTTTCTTTTTGTCAGCTATTGAGCGCCACATGGGCGTTTGACTTTCTTTTTGAGTATTTATTATTTTGATTTACTGTTTGGTGCGTGGTGTTCCTCTGGATGCTTTCGAGTGCCAAGCCTCAACAAGGTGTTTATAGGTTCTTTTTTTTTTTTTTTTTTTTTCAATGTTTTCATTTCTATAATTTTGATGCTTGAATTTCTTCTTCTTGTCAATGTGCTTTTCGCTGTTTTCTCTCCAGGGCCAGTGAGGATCGAGATTGGAACTGGGGAGGAGGCTTAGCTGCTGTCATTCTGCAGTGTTCGACAGTCGTGCGGTGTGTGGGGACTACAACTTCCATGTGGTGGGTTGTGTGTGATGGTTCTTGGTGTGAATTTTAGTGGGTATTGGATAACCGTCTGATTTGGCAGTCCGGTAGCCGGCCTGCCTGGTTCCCACTAATCCTGGCCCTGGGAATTACCTCCCTTATTGTGGAAATGGTTTGTGTGAGAGAGTTTTAAATCTATGCATGTGTTTTATTCTTCTTTGCCAGGCACCCAGGTTCGCTAGCAGCAAGGGCAAGCGCAACTTTAGAAAATGTTGTGCGTGAGGTGGGATGTTATAAGGGTGGCGTAGTCGGATAAATTCACTGATTAACCTTTCCTTTCATGTGATACCGCCACATTATGATCAATAAAAATCTTCCACAGCAGCTTTGTTGAGTTTTCTGCTTCATACAAAGGGTCAGTTATTGAATTGTGTTTATGCAGCCTCTGTAAATACTGCTGTGAAAAGTCCTTTCGGTTTTTTCATATACCACTGAGGAACCAAAATGATTGATTAAAGGAATAAAAAGAACCTGAACCTGAAACATTCAGTTCTTGACTATTCCCATTCCCAATGATGAGCTGAACGTGTCTACATATTGATACATGTTTTCAATATACCATTGGCTTTCTGGGTGACTTAATGTTTGATCACCATGACACTTCCAAATCCACCACACAATTTTCTCGGAAGCTTTCCTAAACCAAAGACAAAAGACCATGGCATCAGCAGTATTTTACTAGCAATTTTTGCAATCATTTCTGGACAGGACATTTTAATCATTCCATTTTACTGATGCAAAACAATGAAAATTATACAGTGTGGCAAAGGAACTGTTTTTTCAAGTAATAAAGTGGTTAACATCTTTATTACCATTCAGAGAAATACTGGAATCTGCTGGAATGCTGTCCAGTCTGAAAATGTGGCTTGGAAACGTTTGTGAGTCATGTTAATTTCACTTTTTATTTTTCTAATCAATTTATTACAGTTTCTGTGACTCTATATTTTTCTACGTTGCCTCCAAAAAGAGATGACCTGTGAACTTTATGAATCATAGCATTGCAAAACACTTTAATAGATCAAATGACTGGCATCTCACATTACTTGTGATATTATTAATATCCTGTTGCTGTTTGATGTTCTTTTTTTCACATTTGTTTCCAGTTCTGCAAAAATGCAGTTCCCTCCAAACTTCCTCAACCTTTCATTCACCTCTATAAAACTGAGGGGAATGGTATCAGTGAAAAAATGTCAAAAACAATTTTTCTGGATTTTATATCGGTGATTATTATGTTTCATAAAATAAATTAATTTAGAATTTGTGTGTTAAATCTGCCAACCAGCGAGCCCACTACTTCATTTCCCCTCATTTTATGGAAGGGAAATCTTTTGGTATTATTCCCTGTTCAGAATCATTAGGGCCTGGTATGTGGAACTTGTAAAGTTAAAATTTTCTGACTTTCAAAGAAGACTTTCAAGGCATGGTATTCAGGATAAAAATGATCAAAAACAAGGTATTGATTCCATAATGGCAGCAAAATCTGTCATTCCTCCACAACAGTTAGAGTTTGACCTGTAAAGAATGCCTTTGAATCCAGAGCAAAGGAATTCGCCTTGAGCAAGTGCTTCCATAATGAAAAAGACTAACACCTTACGTGTCAGAGGTTATTAAATCATAACCAGGAATACCTTTTCTTCCCGGCTTCTAACATCAAAAGTATGTGCTGTGTGAGTGTTGAGCTCAAATGGAGAATGTCGCCTAATTGTAGCTCTATGTAGAACTATAAAATCAAAATAAAATCATGACTTCTGATGGCCGTGCTGTCACCCTTTCCTCCATTTTGCCAAACATAATCAAACAATGTCTTTAGAATCAAATTAAATTCCATTAAAACCATAATGGGATTACACTTGTTTAGAAGCGAGAGACAGCACCACCCTTCTGCAATATAGTTCTCAACACCGTCATTATCACTTCTGTACTTGCACAATACTGTCTAAAAGGATTTGATTTTATTTCTTGCTCCATGTTGCACCAGATGTTTATATCTTATTTATTTATTTATTTATTTACTGTGCAACCTTTTCAGCATCTTGCTCATAACAATTCACATATTGCAGTTTATCATCCAGCACTTTAGATTGACTTTGGGTTTTAGCTTTGTTGAATACCCCGTGTATAAAAAGCTAAACCAGAAGGAATATGCATATTTTTCGTCCTGTTGATCAAAAACAGCACCAGTAGCCGCCAGGGTGGTGCGGTCTGTGTAGTTTTATTGCTAAACCAATCATTCACTAATTAAGGGTTAGCAGGGAGTGTGTCCAAGTTATAATTTATGAATGAAAGGTAATGTTTATAGGTGGGAGCTGTTCCAGACAGACTTGGGCCTTAACAGCACTATGTAACTGCCTCTTTTCAATTCCCGCATAAAAAAAGCTTAGTAGCAATATTCTATGGGCAACCTGGTAACCTTACAGACCTGGAGGCCTATTTGGTAGACAGAAAGCTCCTTTCTTCAAACCGCTAGCAATATGAGCAGATAGCAATAAACATAAAATCCCACATCTAAAATTAAAAAGTCACAATGGTTGGGGGGGGGGGGTCTTTTGTTTTTTTTTTTTTTTGAGGGTTTTTTTTTTTTTTTTTTTTTTTGTTGACCTGTCAAACAGGTAAAGCATGGCAATTTTTGGCATCAGTTAGAAATCTGTGTGTTCAGTAAAGACACAACGGACCCACCACAGCCCGAATTGTGTACATTGTGAAAACTTTAGGCATGAAATACAAAAAAAATGAAAGAATTAAAATGTAGCGTTGCCAAAGTGCTGATGTCATTTTATATTTGGTTCATGGAGCATGACAAAATAACTTACAGTTCAGAGCAGTTTCTGAAAAACTGCGAGAGAGATTGAACAGATTCATAAGCACACTATAAAGAACTGGCTTCTCTAGTCACGCTTTACTATTTTGAGCGATTTAATGAAAAAAAAGAGATACCTCTTCTAAGAGTCATCTGCGCTCGTCGGAAACGGCTTCACTGATTAAAGCTAAATGCTTTCCTTCACTAAAAGAAAGGGCAGACTCATTTGCTTCAGAAGTCAGGACTTCTCTCGATTAATGCAAAGAACCTTTTTGGACCCGGAATGTCATGAAAATCATTTGGTTCTGGTATTTTATTATTTATTATATTTTAATGACAATGATTTTAAATAAGGAAAACCGTTCTGGATTTCCAAACTCTCCAGGGGCTGAGTGTTATTGGCACCTCGAACCACTGTTCAACACTGTCTTGTCCCCCTAAATCTTAAAACAAAGGCTTGCATCATCCAGCAAACACTGACCCTAACCAACTCAAAAAAGTGTGCTTAGCGTTCACATTCGAGTTTTAGAATGCTGTGTGGTTACAATGACACCATGGGCTTTGGAAAAATGAAACAATCTGCAAGAATCCTTCATGACACCAGCATTCTTGTTACCACATGTTACAACATGAGGAATGGGTAGAGATGGTGAGATAACCCTTTAATGCCAAACGTAAAATGACAGACAAAAGTTTCACAAAGAAATCAATAATAAATCCGACAGGGAGAGAATCAGCTCCCCAGCCTGGTCCCGGGTTGAAAACAGCCCCTAAGAGTACCACAAAATCGTTTTTCTTCTCTCATTTGATCTGCCTTTCTAAAGCTGCTGCGATTCTGGCACCATTTGGTGTGCAAAGAAGGTACCTGCATGGGCACTCGCCTCTCTCTGATTGTTCGCATACGTCGTTCCACCACCCCTCATATGGCCACAAAACAGTTCATTGCATGTGGTGTTGTACGCCCGCAGCGTAGAAACTCTTGTAAGGTCAATCGTGCGAAGAAGGTCCTTGCTAGCACACACGTGGCAGAGACCCATAATCAACCCTAGAACCAATCAACGGGGGTGCCAGGACGATCAAGCGTTCACACCGCTGTGTGGTTTCCCGCGCTGGTTTTATTTAGTCCCACGCAACCTGCCCTCTCACAGGGTGGTACTCCACTGGATTTCTGGAACCGTCTCACAATAGCAATTTTCTTAATAAGGCAGGCAATTATTACGTTCACGTGGCTAAGCCCAAATCTTGACGTTAATCTGCACGTTTGTGTGCAGTGGTCTTGCTAAACTGCGTAGTTTGGACTTGGGTCGTGGACTTTTTTTACAGTCGAGCTCCATACACTAGTCACATTTATGGTGTGTGCTCCCGGAGGAGACACCCTCAAGAGTTTGTCCAAACCCGATAAGCATGGTCCGAGTTATCCAAAGATGAAAAAGGAAATATTTTTCGTTTTTACTTGTATGTTTGATCATGGACCATGACTTAAATACAAGTGCACGCATGCTCAATTTTCACCATTGTTTTGTGGGTTAGTCTATGTAAACGCCGCACGACATGTCCACACATACATCAGAGGTCTATTTGATATTAAGCATTTTGTAAATTTATTGTGACATAGACGAGGGTTCCGGGTGTAGTGCAAGAGTTTTGACGGCGTATGATAACCTTAAAGCAAAAATATCACGGTTTTTCACAGATAACACGGTATTGTTGCCTTTACAGCTGAAATGTTGTGTATTTTTAAATGACCGGGTAACAAAAAAAAAAAAAAAACTGGCTGGACACGAATAGATTTTTGTTTTGAGCAACATCCAGTATATTAGGAAACAGTAGGCAATAGATATATTTTTTGCTTTGATTTGTTTTCCTAAAAAAGAAAAAAAAATCAAAAGACTGACATCGTTATTTAAACTAAATCTGTAATTGACAGTTATTTAATTTTAGGTTATAGAATTCAGAATACATATCATTTATATAATTTCATATCATTTTGATTATTAATAAAATCATACAACATAATTTGATTTAATAAATAACCCAATCTGAAGCAAAAACAGAATGTGTCTGAAAGCTTATGTGAAATTATACTACATGCCTGAAGGAATCAAACAGCAGAAGCCTCTGAATGAGACCGCATTCACTCTCTGACAGCAGAAGCGCCTCTGGAACACCAGATACAGACCAGATACCAGCGTTTCCTTGGTGTACCACTGTAAACAAACCCTGCCTGTTGCTGGAAACACTGCTTGTAATATGAACTATACAGAGACGAGAATGAAAAGAAAATACCAGGTGAACTTTTCAGAAGCACAGTCAGCTCTCCTCAGAACAAACACTTCATATAAACCCCCAAAATCAATATGGTGATTTTCTTTCAATAGTTCGTGCATCATGAACAGTGAGTGATCTGCCTGCTACACCGTATTTTTCTCTGTGGGCTCCTTTTCCAGGTCTCCTGGCCTGTGTTTAGGGGCGTTAACAGACTTCATATTTTCACCGAAAGTGCATTTTGGAAAATGGATTGCATTGGCAACTCAGTTTGTGCAACTCCAAAACAGAGTGTTGCAATACGGCAAAAAATGGTTGTGTTGCCTATCGCATAAAAGGCCAAAGTATACTTCGGCCGTCCGCAGCACCAAGCGTCGGCATTACGTTATTTTCGTAATCAAGAGAGGTACTGAGGGTACGTCATCACCCCATGTGAACTGCAGCATGGAAAGGAACGCTGAAATGTGAAGTGTACGTCGTGGCAGCTCCTTTAAGTTCAGCCATCCTTACACTACACACACGTGGACCTGCCCGCGGAATCGCTATCGCACCAAACGGAGGAGGAGGTGTCAGTGATACTCTCTACCACTGCACTACAGCCTGCAGGGGATTCCGACTCCTTTTTTCAGTCTTTGCAGGGAGACGGGAAAACAGTATAATTGGAAAATATTAGTGGTTTTTGAAACCTTGCAAAGTTTCAGAATCACGCTGTATACCTTGAAACCGGTGAATCGGCCCCCATGCCCTAATTGTTGCATCAAGAACTATGCAGCATGTAAATAAATAGTAACCAATATTTCTGTCAATAAGTCTCACCTTATGTCATTCAAACCATGTATGATTTTCTTTCCTTCTTGTAAATCACAAAGGTGTTTTTTGTTTAAAGAATATCCTGATCTTTTCATTATGGAAGTGATTGAGAACTGACTGTCCAAGTAACAAATATGGCACCATAAAAAATGTATCATAACAGTAGTATTCATCCATTTCTGATTGGAACAAATTGTTCTAAGACGATTTGTTCCACTAAAGAATAAATAAAAGTCGTCAATGAATTCAGACTGATTCGGATTCTCAGGGTTATCTCAATGATTCCTACTCAAGTGACCCATTTGCAGATTACGCACACTGGAAGTGGGCCAGTATCCAGATACTGATTAGTTGTCTGTTTAGTCCATTTGAAAATGACTGAAAATATATATTTCTGTATGATACTGTATATCTCAGAAGACTAGAACGCTTTATCATGTGGACACACTTTAAATAATACTTTTATTGTGTCTTGAGTCCCTTTCCGTGAACTTGAAGCTCTGGGCACCATTCACATAATTTTCATGGAATGAGCGATCGTTACATCATTTCCTTTTTTTTTTTCTTTAACTCACAGAACCACAGAAATGGAAGACACACAGTTTGGAACAAGCCAAACTTGTTATGTTCGGGTAAAACTGTCAAGAAAGTTCTCTATTCCATGATCCCAACATCATCAATGATCACCATATTAAAAGTATCCAATTTGGGCTGAGAAATTTAATAAGAATACCACCAAAAATGTACCACCAAAAAAAGTGAATGACTTGACAGACATCACTGTTAGTCTAGAAATGGCCCAGTTCAAGGCAGACAGAAAAATCATTATTTCAGACCATATTTCTCTTACACTTTAGTCTTACAAAAAGTCTGGAACATGCCCTCCCTCTCTTCAGCATATTTCACTATGGATCCATTGCACGATGAATGTAACAAGCCAGGATAAACAAAACCTATCTTCAAAAACCAATCCCCGTTCAATCAATCAAGCCTGTTGAAATGCTCTCATGTTTTGGCCAGGACACACTGAGTGGAAGAAGCAGAGCTCCAGGGATTTTGCAGTAGCTGTTTGTGCTGGTTGGATTCATTCTGAATAAATATTAACACTGAACCACACATTTTTAAGGCTTTAGAAGATATGCAGTAATTGTTTCCCCTATGATGTGTGCAAGAGAAAACCAAGAAAGGTGTGTAAAAATGGCATGGTTTTGATGCTTATGTGCATTAGATTACACCAACTGCTTCAGTCCTAGAGTCCTAACCAATTCCCCCAAAACAAAAATGTGTTCATTCCCTCCTGATATTCTCTTGCCCTGTCTCAAGAATAGTTATATTTGCAGGACGCATCCCGTCTTTCTATTGTGTGCTGTTAGCTCCTTAGAAAATTATGAAATATTAGCAATGGCTGTTCATTTAACAAAAATCAACTCTCATGTTTATAAAATGATAAAGTATTTATATGTCAGGCAATGGAAGTTGTCCACAGAATGGCTTATTTTAAAAACCATAATCCCCCCCCCCAAATTTTTTGGATAGAATCCATTGTATCTAGAAAAAATACGACTTGAATTGCATGGTGCTCAGTAGTCTGGAACTTCAAAGCACCCTGGTCGGAGGCCTCTGCTTTTAGCTTACAACCAAAACAAACAGCGGAGGGGAACAAAAATTCACCTTTGTAAAAATGTAATAAAAAAAAGAAGAACTGCCATAGTCGACGTTTTGGGGGGGGGGGGGGGCGCTTTATCACAATAAAGTCAGATGTTAAACTTTGAAAAGAGTGCACACATAAGCTCTGCCTTTGTTTTCTATATTCCACTAGAAAGGGTCGTTTCTCAGGAGGAAAATTAATGCTGAGATATTACTCAGGGTGTGTGTGTGTCTGAGTGTGTGTTAGTGAGTCGTGCGAATAAATTGAGGACGACGAGTTTATGTGGGTAAAAAACCCAACAATTGATTAGTCCCTCTGGCTGCCAGTGTGTGTATGTGGATTTTTGCGTAGCCACACACTTACATTGATTTAGAAAAAACAGGTTTTGTTGTGTGGTTGCACTGGGTGTAGTTTGTGGAGAGGGGGGAAGTGGCACTCGGGCCCAAAAGCTGGGTGATCGATTGGTCGTTACGTATTGGTCGTTAATCGTGACCTGATGATACCCTGAGGGTGTCTATGCAATGAAGTTGTGTTTTTTTCCTACCTGTGTCCTGGGCCTCCACTGCATGTACTTTCAAGGTCAAAAGAAGTCTAGAAACATTTATTATATTTACCTTTTTTCATTTAATAAGGCAAGAATCCGTAAAATTTTATATTCGAACTTTACAATCACCAATAGAGAGCCGCCCTTATTTTGAGTTTCACAACAAAATGTATGACTATATGCTATGATGCGATAGGTATTTCAAGAAGGCTGTGCTGATGCAAGGACCCATATAAATCAACGAAAGAAACAGAAACGACCCAGCACTGAAATATAAATTACACAACGCTTCACCTCCTGCACCACACAATATTATGAAAGAAGCTATTAATAGATAAACTTGAGAAGAAATTTTTTTCTCCAAAGTAGTAAACGAGGAAAAGAAAAAATGAACAACATGTACTGGTATATAGGCTCATTAAAATTTATAGGCCTGAAGATATCACGCTCTTTAAGAGGTAAATGTCTTGGTCCGATCAAGTACAACTATATATTTTAAATACAAAAAAACAAGCTCTACGAATTCCATTTATGATTGGTTTTACTCCCCGTTTCAAAGCCCATTACTTTGGCAAGCACACACCCTGCCTGACCTCATCCTTCTGGAAAAGTAACTCATGGTTTTATCTAGATAAAAAGTCTAGTCCCCAGTTTTTTTTGTTTGTTGTTGGTTGTGTGTTTTTTTGCGCTATTGAGACCATCTCAATACCCACAGGTTTTACTATAAATACCTAGTTAACAACTGTGGTAGTGGTTATATAGCAACAAACATGGACTACTTTGTGGTTACCCAGGTTAACTATGGCATGTTTAAAAACAATGGTTAATTTTCATAGGGGAATTGCAATCTGTATTACTGCGTCAAATTGTTCAAAATGTCAGATTTGTGTGCAATTTTGACTAATGGGTGTGCTACGTGTATCGGTAAACTGTTATAAGCAGGTGAAAAGCCATTAGCTGTTCTAAATTCATGGAACCGCTAGGATCTCCTGGGCTGATTTGCATTGCATAAATATTATTTTACCCAAAGAAACAAAGTTTTGCTGAATTGAAAGGTTAAAAATTTTGGGGAAATTAGCGAGTGTATCGCCAGCTTATATGTGATGTCAAATCTTGCCACTTTATCCTTGCACTCATAGTGTCCACTCCCAGTTTCTATAGAATAAAAACCAAGAATGTGAAAGAAAACCTGGACCTGACTTGTTGTAAGGCTACTTTGGTTTTGGCGCCCACAACGTGTCATTTCTGGACACTATTCGACTAGGGTGTCTGTTTTGTCATCTTCTCCTATTTTCTCATTTTTCACAGTTTGCCAATCCACTACTGTTTTTTACATTGATGGGGCTGTGAAGGAAAGAGGGTGTGAGACGTCCCTGTTAGCCCAAGAACCAAGACTTCTTTTTAGAGGCAAAGCAGAATCGAATGAACCAATCAGGAATAAATCAAGGCAAGGAGCTAATGACGGTACATTTTTTTTTTTTTTTTTTGTGCCCATAAGCTGATGTTATTAAAGGGGTTTTTCCACTTATTCCTTGTGCTGCGGGGATCATCTCAAGAGAAAAGTGGGAGGATCTGTTGTAGATCTAGCTGGGTAGATATCACTTTGTCCCGAAAGGGTTAGGGGAAAATCAAGGTGTTTGTAGTCAGAGCAGTACTTGGACGTCTTTGTTCATTTAAATGACTTGTTTTTAAATGGCAGTGATACTAAACTAACTATTTTGAACAGGTAAGAAAAACAGAGACCTTGCAAAATAAATGTAAACAAATAAACAGATGTAAGAAAAAAAGATTGTTCCCACGCAGTTGTATAAACAAAAATTCTTAGAACCCCGGATTGATTAAATATAATATAATTGTTCTAATATAGACTCTATTTTCCCTTTTCCTTCAATTAATATGACCCACATACTCACCACTGATAATGATCCAAGGCTAAGCTCTCAATGTATAAGCTACACACCGTGTCGGTAATTATTTTCCATGTAGGCACTTTTCTGGTAGTCATTTGTTTTGATGACGCTTTAGTCTTGTCCTATTGTTAAAAGGTGGTTGTCCGAAGCCTGTTCAGAGAGGTCTAATCCATAGAAGATTTTCTCACAAATGTGCAGCGGGTATCCTCTTTGACTCCACTGTCAGTTTTGCTCCCTACTTTGTACAAGTCTTATGATGCGAATCTCATTTAATAGTTACAAGAAATGTTACTTGCAGTTACTGCTGCAAAATTGGGTCACACCAGATACTGAAAGCAAAGACTTTTTTGCACTGCACAAAAATGTAACACTGGGTCGTTTTTCTCAATTAGAAAAATGACAAAGAAAAGGTTTTTGTCTTATTTGTTTGATTGGGTTCTCTTTGTCTTCTTTCAGGACTTGTGTGAAAATCTGATGATGAATTGGGTCATATTTATTCAGAAATATGGAAAATTGTAAAGGGTTCACAAACTTTCAAGCAGCACTGTATATGACAAATCTAAATTCTGCTGTAAAGCAGCTCTAAAAAAGCAATAGTGTCATTATTCAGCTCCAGAGGTCGAAGACTTCTTATAAAATAGTGATCACCAGACGCTCCACTAAGGTTGTGTGCTAATTATCCCTCCTAGACAAGGGTCTGCATTCACTTCAGTTCCACGTCCTCCTTATGCTTTATCTATAGGCCTTAAGGTGGGCCCAGGACTGGTCCGACACATCCCTGAAGGTCCGCTGTTTCCAAATACTCACTGTTGATGTGTTTCATTTCACATCATTTGTAAAACAAGCTGTAATTCTTTTAGTACAGAAAAAAAAGAGGAAAAAACATCTTCTTTTAGCGAAATGTGAAATAATTAACGAATTAACGTCTATAGAAGCCATGCCTCATCAACATAAGGGGGATCTGAAAAATCCTCCTTCCAATTCCTACCTTGAAAGGAAAATAGCTAAATAATGAAACATCAAAATAGCATACAATAAAAAAATTAAAGATACTTATACATTACCAGTTTCAAACATTATAAGACCAAAATATGAGTGGGAATATAATTAATTGGCGGTTAACAGATAAATTCCAAGGTCTACTCAAATGATATAGTTTGGTATTGCCCCTGCAGCTACAGTTGTCTAATAGCCTCATCTTTTTTTTCCCAGTGAGATTTTTCATGCCCCTTAAATGTCTCTCAAAATGCTGGCTACACCACCTGGACTCAATACACTAGCTCTGACAATCGGACTCCACTGTCCACATGGATAATTGGAAGTAACGGAAATCACACAAAACAATGGCAAGCAGCAATCAATGGATTCATTCAGCCAGACAAGTGTTGATTCAGAAAACTGATCATTGAAGAAGAAAGGAAAGAAGCGAAATACACAGGGGAATTGTTCTTTCTCTCTACAGCGTTGGATGCTAATAATAGGTAAGTAATATCATGCGTTTGAAAGCTTGGCTAATGTTATCAAACAACTAAAAATGTGGTACTAATGTTACAAAGCCACTCATTCCCATGGTCTTTTAAACTATAGATTAAAAACACAAGATAGGCATTAATACTCAATGTCAAAAACTTGATGTACACCACATATGCAGGGCAGCTACTCTTTGAGAAAAGTACAGCCCACCTCTGCCATTGGACAGTACTCTGAAACAATGCTACGGCTGCTCAACTACTATCCTGTCCAGCTCTGTTTCCCCACAAAACACTGAACAAAGATGCAAGAAGCTCAAAATGCCTCTTACCTGAATACCTCCACATCATACTTGTGATTCACAGATAAAAAAAACTTGATGATGTTACAGCATGGAGATTCAGTGCTTGGCATAAAAGAACGAAAGGGGATATTAACCAGCCGGTTTGAGAAGTGATCTCTATTTCATTGAATCATTATATTAACACAGGTCACTAGTTCCATATCGGTAACCAGACATGGACTGTTGCGGCTAAGCCGTCGGCAATGGCCCGTGAAGAAGCAGAAGAAGAGGGAGCGAGCGAGAGTGGAATTGAATCTGAGGATTGAGCAATCGCAGAGAGGAAAGTACACAAGAGTCGGAGCGGGTTAGGACAGAATGCATAAGACAGTTCCCATACAAGAGATGAGTCTTTTTTACTAAACTGGCCCCTGTGTGTGTGTGCTGTGGGCCTGTGTGTGTGTGTGTGTGGGTGTGTGTGTCGTGTGGTTGTGTGTGGGGGGGGGGTCCTGTGGGCCTGCGGGGGGGGGGGGGTTTTGGTGTTGGTGAACACACAGTTCATTCAAAAGTATTAGCTGTATTCTCACAGAACAAATACAATGGAAAAATTACCATCTTGCAAGTGGTTGACCGCCCTCTCTCGTCTGCGCTATACTTGAACCTTTAATCCACCCCCCCCCCAAATCATTCATTTTTTTTTTTTTGTTATTCTCATGTTTCCCTCTTATTTTGACTTCACATCTTGAGCACAGGTACACTTTAAAAAAATCTGACCTAGCTAACAACCAAAGACAAACATATTACTCTGACAGCCAAACAGAGGTAAAATGAGATGAGCCTATCCTTTAAATCTCAAAATAATGGATCAAGTAATTAATACAATAAATAATATAAACTCTGAATCATGTGATTGCTACTTAACAGTGGCAATAACAGAACTGAGCCAGTAAAATGTTAAAACAGTAAATAAACACCACATAATGATTTCAAGCTGCATTGCATACTCTGGGAACATATATAATATTGTTTTAAATAATGATGACTAAATAATGACTCAATTCGTACAAAGTCAGGACAAAATTTGGACAGGTTTTTGAAAAAAAACTTGAGTATCTAAAGTCAATAAAACAACTTTTGTTAGCAACATGTTTAGAGTATACTTGTTCAGTAAACAACAATATAAATTCTACTAGTCTTACAAAAAAATTGTTATATTGTATATATCGTAAATATATTGTAACATTTAATAAGTAGTAGGCATAGTGTTTTGGGTGTTAAAGGAGGCAGGGGCACACAGTATAAATTCATACAGAGTATAAATATACAAATATATACAGTAAAATATTTCAAATGATTTCACAGAACAGTCTGTAAAAAATACAATAAGGCCCCAATGTACCATGTTAATATGAATCATTTTCTTTTCTTTTTTTTTTTTTTTTTTTTGACCCATATTTGAATTACACATTGCATTGTGTTGTGTTTTTAAGGAATGCCCATAAACTTAGTGGAAAAGGTTTTTATTTTATTTTTATCCATTATCCAAATCAATTTTCCTACTTTTCCCTACAGTACAATGTATTTGGAAGGTACAAGTATGATAAGGGAAATGTTTAAGCTCTGTTGAAAGAATCCAGCCCTGGACAACACAATACACAACAATAATAAGAATCCAGCCCTACAAATACACACACACACACACACACACACACACACAATCTTAATAATTATATAATAATAATACTCGGCTCGTGCAACAATGGATATATGTGTATGTTCATTACTACTCTCTTCCTGTTCAGTTAGATAGACAATAACAATGATGAATTTATGTGATAAATTAAAAGGTGGTTGACCCTCAGCCAACATTTATTATTGTCCCTATGCTGATATGCAGAGATTTGAGTCTTTTATTTATGACTAATCTGCCAACCTTAACAGATCTAATGCCAATATTTTTGTAGGTTTTCAATGGCTACCATTTATTCAGTCAATTGCCCTCATGTTTGAGTTGAAACCACACCAATAATGTATAAAGTAAAATCAGTCATTAAAAACTCCCTCCAGCCCACCCGGGTCCATGATTCTGCTATAAAATGTTTGATAAATTACAGTCTCCCATCAGGTTTGAACCACAAAGGCTGTCCCTGTAAGGATAATTTATGACTTGTTCCCTTTATTCACCTCTCCGTCTCTCTTCCACCAATGACAAAAAATCCCTCTTGTGGATGGCACTCTTCCAAGACCACTAGTTGTATGATCCAAAACTCCCTCCCTGAGGGCCCTTTTTTGTAAAAGGCCTCTCCCAGCCAGATGAGGCTTGTTAGGATGTTTATTGCGTTTTAAAGTTCCAAGACGTGCATCCCTAGTTGTTGGAACCCATTTGGTCTGGTGATTTGGACTTTGTCCCCATCCTTTACCTTATGGGCTAAATGTGTCCTCCCTTTCAAATCCTTCTGAGATTGGAAAAAGTCATAAATTAAAAATTCACATAAGATGGACATCAAGAATGTAAGACACTGGTACTGTTCAGATACAGATCTCTCTGAAAGGTTTGTACAATTTATTTAAAAAATTGTATGTTCTATAAGTTAAACACATGTCTTTACAGACAAGGAAAATGTTTGGAGCTCTGAAGAAGTGATTATGGTCGCCTGAGAGAAAGAAGTGCAACATTTTACAAAGGGTTACAAGTGCAGTGTGTCACTGGTTGCTGGTTTAAGCATGATCACATTTTTGAATGTCAGGTTGTTTAAACTCAAGGTTAATACTTTTTGTCAGTGGCATATTTGCTAAATTATGATTGCATCTCCTGCCATTAACTATTTGTGAAAAATGTGCCTTGCAGAATTTAAAATTATATATTCTACGCCCTAGCGGGCATTTCCCAAAAGCCCATTTAGCTTAACTATGGTTGCAATTCCTTTGAAGCTGAACTTGTAACATCGTTATTTTTGGGAAAACGCCACCCTGGACCGGTTCCATTTAAGAGTTACAACCAATACAGACATAGGCTATCTGGTCCCATGAATGCAATAACCGTCAGCGTCTTGTTTCAAAAAATTAGATTATCAGTCCTAGATACTGATAACTTGGCTTTGAACTGTTTCTTGACACTACCTTTTTTTACCAATTTATGCAATGTCATTAACGAAGATTGCATTACCAAAAAAAAAGTGAGTTTTTATTTTAGCTGTTGATGTATAAAGACCACCTTAAAGAATCACTCCTGAGCCACGAAAAGGGAACAAATACACCCACATAACAATAAGAAATAAACCACAATACACACTAAATCAGTGCCAAATAGCTTTAATAAAGTTTCAAAAAATAGTTTCGGTTTCCACATCGTTTAGCTACGTTCACTAGCGCATTTTTGGTTTAAACGGATAATCAGAATTCATTTCTCTAAATTTTCCAGTACTGATGTTACTTGATGAGATTAGCTGCTCCACAGCGCTCTCCCAGCTGTTGTCTTTCCGTGCTGTTGTTCTGAATCAGAGGAAGCTCTTCGAGTGCTATGAAGCGAAACCCAAATTTAGACATTATGTGATGTGTTTGTGATTTTACGTCGCCTTGCCCCCCAGAGCCAATCACCAGTTTGATTTAGGTACATCACGCATGCAGGTAGCTGTACCACAATTAAGACGCAATATCTAAAAGGTAAATGTTTGTGTTAACAGGTAGAACCAGTGTGTTAGGATTGATAGTCGTGACCACATGCAACATGATTCTGATGTGTGGTCTGATGTACTGCAGGGTTGGTTTTTAATTGTCAAAACCTAATAGAAATGTCCATTTTAATGAATATATTGTGTGGAACAAAACTTATGTAAGGATTGTGGCAGACGGGTTGCAGAGGGCGCTTTTTTTTTTTTCCACTGGTCATCTTGTATGTCACCTGGAGGCAGATTGCTCCTGCTGCTTTGCCTTGCCTAAATAAGTGTATTGATAGCTGTGCCTTTCTTTTATATTTTCTTTTCTTTGTTTTTTAGTTATTTGGCTGTGGGCCTCTTTCTAGTGCCCCTGTCGGACCAATGTGGTATGGCTGTTTTCCAGTAGTATACATAGTCTTGTTAAGATTCTGTTCAGCTGTATACCTTATCCCATCTTGCTAGTTGATAACGACCTCCTTGCCTTCTTCCCTCTTTTCTCCAGAGTATTAAAGCAGCTGTTCATAGGAGAGGTTCCTGGTCCGTTTTCATGCACTGCACCTCCGTATTGGTTGTAGTGGTAAAACTGCACCTCACAATATTGATTTGAAATCACTTGTTTGTAGTGGTTGTGCCTATGTGTGTGCGTGGTGTGTGTATGCTTTTGACTGTAGGCACCAGAGTTTAGAGCACAGTTGGTGAACTTCACGTTTATCCCGGACAGGTAACCTACCTTGACAGCGAATTGATATGGTCCTGTTACACTGCTAATCATAGTGTCTCTGGTAGCAGCCAATACCAGTCCTGGTCTCTCTTTGTAGGCCAAGTCTTTTTGGTTGCAACTACTGTGCCTCTACCATGATGGTGTGGCTCTTTTAATTATACTATTTACTAATAAAGTTTGTTTTTTTTACTGAAAGCACGTCTCTGTTTAGTTCATCTTTGGTGTATTTCTGTGAACCTGCTTGCCTTAGGTTAGGTATTCAGCGGTTAATATGCAAAGTATATCTTGGTGTGAGAGGCACCAGGTGGCGTAGTCAAGAACCTTTAAGCCTAGATCTGGTTAAAGTTCTCTAAGGTCACAAAGTGGCGTAGTCGGCAGGATCTTTGCACACAGAGACGTGTCTTTCATTTTCTTTTTGGGTTATTTGTTTTTTTTTCTGTTTATGTATATTTTGATTTGAAAGGCATAGTAATAGGTTAAGGGCAAAGCAGCAGCGGGCACGGCGTGGGACCTAAAGGAGCAGTTGGAAGGCTGCTGACTACTCCACCGCCTCTCCAGTAACGTGGGCATTACCCTGCTGCAGCAATGGATGAAGTTGAACAGCTGAGAGAGCAGATCCGTCAGCTGCAGGCAGATAACGACCGCCTGCAGCAGCAACCACCGCCGTCTCAGCCGGATCGTTCTGCCAACCCTGCTAACCCTGTTTCCCATGAACGGCTGGTTTATCTTCCTAGGGAACGGAAGTGTCCTGTATTTCGGGGTAGGGTGGGTATTGGCATTGTTGAGTGGGAGGAAGAGGTGGAGGTTTGTGCCCGTACTAGACATTTAGGTGCACTTGACAAAGCTTACTTTATGTTTGATCATCTGGATGGGGAGGCTAAAGATGAGATTCGTTATAGGCCAAGGGCAGATCGGGAAAACCCCGAAAGGATTGTAAATATTCTCAAAGAACTTTATGGGTGTTCCCAGTCTTATGTTGCCTTACAAGAAAGTTTCTTTTCTAGAAAACAATTAGACGGTGAATCTTTACAAGAATATTCACATGCTCTTTTCTCTCTGATGGATAAAGTTAAACAGGTTTCCCCTGACTCAGTGCCCCAGTCTGACAGGCTGCTCCGTGACCAGTTTACAGAGCATGTTATTGATTCTGACCTCCGCAGGGAATTGAAGAGACTTGTCCATCAGACCCCAAGGATGTCCATGCTGGAAGTGCGTGCTGCTGCCATTCGGTGGGAGTGTGAGGGTAGGCCCAGTGACTTCAATAGAGGTAGGAGTTATTCAGTTCCCTCCCTTTGCGCTATGCAGTATTCCCAAAACTCAGCCGGCAGAGCCTCACCACCTGTTAGTATGGCAGGTTCAGAAATGGCAGAGTTGCGGTCCATGTTGCTGAAGCAACAAGAACAGATCAACCACTTAACTAGTGCTTTAACTACTTTACAAGGAGCAGCTCGCTCAGCCTACTCCAGTCGCCCCTTTCCAGTTAGTCGGTCGTCAACGGTCATTTGTAAGCGGTGCTTAAAGCCTGGTCATTACGCTCGAGAGTGTGATAATGAGAGAGTGGTAGCTCCTAATCACATCTCCCAGGCCCAAGCTCAGGCTAATGTTGTCTCTGTTTCCCAGTCGGAAAACTAGCTCCCTTCAGCGTGCAGAGCCACACGCTGAGAGGGGATTTTGGCGGCTCTCAGAATCAGGACACTCTTAGCCACCCTGTAGCCTCTCTTGTCGCTCAGTGCCCAAAGGTAGCTGTGAGAGTAGGGGGAGTAGTTGTCAATTGTGTTTTAGACACAGGGTCTATGGTATCTACCCTGGTGGAGAGTTTCTTTGTGCAACACTTCAAGGATAAACTTCAACAGTGTAATTGGTTGCAGCTTCGGGCTGCAAATGGTCTGGACATACCCTATACTGGGTATGCTGAGCTAACGGTTGAAGTGCTGGGGAAGGTAATCCCTCAACGAGGCTGGCTAGTGGTTAAAGATCCCCCAGGGCAGCTCACCCCTCCTCTTGTGCCAGGTGTGCTTGGGATGAATGTTATTCGAGAATGCTATGCTGAACTGTTTGGCCAACATGGTTCTTTGTTCGATCTCCCACCGGTAGTTCATGCCTCACCAACATGGCGGCACGCCTTGCAGTATTGTCATCGGGTCCAGCTCGGCTCTTCTCCACCCAAGACAGGTGTAGCTAAAGTTAGAGGTAGAAGGCCCATTCATATACCAGGAGGCACAGTACAATTGGTGGCAGCCACCTGCTCTCCTCACTTTTGTGATGCCTCTGCTGTCCTGTTGGAACCGGCTAGCGGCTCCTTACCTAGTGGTCTTCTGGTTTCGCCTGCACTAGTGCGTGTAGAACAAGGTACAGCTTTCATCCCTGTAGTTAACGTGGGGTTTACACGTGCTACGTTATATCCCCGTCGCTTGCTAGGGTTGCTTGTTCATGCCACAGTTGAGGGCCTGCCTGTGGGGATTTCTGAAGATCCACCAGAAATGGAGGCTGTTGTGGCTAGTATGCAGGTTCCTAATGGGGAAGCCAGGCCTAAGTCAGTGAGGGAGCAGATACAGGCCCTTGATTTGTCTGTGTTATTGGAGGCTGAGCAAGAACAGGTAAGGGCATTCCTGTTAAAATACGAGTCGGTGTTCTCGGCTTTTGAGGGTGACCTTGGTTGTACTAATCTTATCTCCCATGATATACCTTTGCTGGACGACAAACCAGTCAGGCAACGTTATAGGCGTCTCCCCCCTTCTGATTATGATGCTGTTAAGGCTACACCTGCGACAGTTACTAGACAGCCAGGTCATACGGGAAAGTAGTAGCCCCTATGCCTCTCCCATTGTGATTGTGCGGAAGAAATGTGGTGGCCTACGTATGTGTGTTGACTACAGGCAACTCAATAGCAGGACCAGAAAAGATGCCTTTCCTCTCCCCCGTATCGAGGAGTCCTTGGATGCACTATCAGGGGCTCAGTGGTTCTCCACGCTGGACCTGGCTAGTGGGTATAACCAGGTACCTGTGACCGAACTAGACCGTCCAAAGACTGCTTTCTGTACGCCTTTTGGGTTATTTGAATTTAACCGCATGGCCTTTGGACTGTGTAACGCTCCAAGCACTTTTCAACGGTTGATGGAGAGAATGTTTGGAGCGCAACATTGCCAGTCCCTCTTACTATATTTGGACGATATAATTGTGTTTTCTTCTAGTGTGGAAGACCATATACACCGTCTGGATCTAGTGTTGAGCCGTCTACGGAAGGAGGGACTGAAAGTAAAGCTGGAGAAATGTTGTTTTTTCCAGAAGGAAGTCCAGTATCTGGGCCACCTTGTCTCCCGTGAAGGTGTATCCACTGACCCAGCCAAGGTGTCCGCAGTGGCTAAGTGGCCCCGTCCCACCACCGTGTCTGAACTGAGGTCTTTCCTTGGTTTTGCGGGTTATTACAGGCGATTTGTGGAGGGTTTTTCCAAGCTGGCAGCTCCTTTAAATCGCCTGGGGGCGGAGCTAGCCAGCACCAAGTCCCGGAAAGGCCAAGGGCCACGGCTTGATGGAGTGTGGACAGATGTCTGTGAGACCAGCTTCCAGGCATTAAAGCAGAGGTTGGTGAGTGCCCCCACTTTGGCGTTCGCTGATTTTAATCTACCGTTTATTCTGGAGGTGGATGCCAGTCACACTGGTCTCGGAGCAGTGTTATCGCAGGAGCAGCAAGGAAAGATCCGGCCAATCGCTTATGCTAGTCGTAGTCTTAGTCCAGCAGAAAAGAACTACAGTTCGATGAAGCTGGAGTTCCTTGGAATGAAGTGGGCTATGACCGACAAGTTTCGGGAATATCTGTGGGGGCAACAATGCACTGTTTGGACGGATAATAATCCCCTGAGCCATCTGGGGACTGCCAAGCTGGGAGCGACTGAACAGCGGTGGGAGGCCGAACTTGCTGCTTTCAATTATACCATTCGATATAGGCCTGGTCGTACTAACAGGAATGCAGATGCCCTCTCCCGACAACCAGCAGGACCACCGGGACAGACCACAGAGTCCTCTACACTAGGGACAATCATACCAGTTCTCGTACAGCAAACAACCAGATGTCAAGACTGACCATTGGTGACCCAGATTGCTATTTCAGCCTTCCCCTCCCGCACCCTCGAGGAGTTAGGAAGACTACAAGCAGCGGACCCTACTATCGGGGCCTTCCTGCCGTTCTGGCTAGCAAAGGAATCGCCTGACCCGATAGTGCGGAGAAAATTGCCTGGACCTACCCGTGTGCTGTTGCAACAATGGGACCGTGTCGTGGGAGCCGATGGATTGCTCTACCGTCGAATTTTCCGTCCAGATGGGGGTGAAGAGGTGCGTCAGCTCTTGTTGCCTGCATGCTTAAAGGAGGAAGTCCTGCAGCAGCTTCACAACAACCAATGGCCACCAGGGTAATCGAACGTACTACAGAGCTGATAAGACTGCGGTGCTATTGGCCAGGAATGGGGGAAGGATATAAAGCAGTGGTGTCAGAATTGCGCCCGGCGAGCGGGGTACCCTTGCGAAGTCTTCGCAACTCAGACCCCATGCGCCTATGGGGAACCTTCTAGCATCTCGCCCAAATCAGATATTGGCTGTGGATTTCACCTTCCTGGAGCCTGCAATTGAATGGTAGGGAGCAAGTGTTGATCATGACTGATGTTTTTACTAAATTCACACAGGCCGTGCCCACCAGGGATCAGAAGGCAACGACTGTGGCCAATGTGCTTATCCGGGAGTGGTTTTTTCGTTTTGGGGTCCCGGCTCGCCTGCACTCTGATCAGGGACGCAGCTTCGAGAATGCTGTCATCTATCAGCTGTGTGCCCTGTACGGGATCCAGAAGACCCGGACAACCCCTTACCACCCTCAGGGCAACGGCCAGTGTGAGCGCTTTAACCGCACGATGCATGATCTGCTCCGTACTCTGCCCGTGGACCTGAAGTGCCGCTGGCCAGAGCACCTACCTCAATTAGTGTTTAGTTACAACACCGCTGTCCATCAGACAACTGGCGATTCACCGTATTACCTGATGTTCGGGCAAGACCCCCAGTTACCGGTGGATTTCCTGCTTGGCAGGGTACAAGAACCTGAACACGGGCATGTGTGTGACTGGGTCAGAGAGCACCAGCTTCGCCTTAATGTGGCCTTCCAGAATGCTAGGGAGCGTTTGCAAGCTGCTGCCTCTAAGAGAAAAGAACGGTATGACCAGAAAATCCGGAGTGAGCCACTGGTAGAAGGACAGCATGTCTACATCAGAGACCATACAATGAGGGGCCGTTTGAAGATCCAAGATGCCTGGGGTGCCACGGTCCATCAGGTCATCCGTGCACCTTCACCGGGTGGGGTGGTATATTCTGTGGCCCCAACACAGGATTTAAGCAAAGTACGACAAGTACATCGAACCATGCTAAAGCCTGCTCACTTGGACCAGGAGCCACAAATAACCGACAGGCCTGTGGAACTACAGGGGGAAACCAGCCAGCTAGCAGATGGTGACACCCCTGGTCAATGGGTCCTTGTCCACTGCCGGGAAGATGTTCTACCTATCCAACCTGCCACAATTCCTCCAGTGGATGCCCCCATGCTGGCTTTGCCCGATTCCTCGCATGTCGCCCCCATCACGGATGAGATACAGGTCGGTTCATTGGCATCCCGGAGGACAGCCCGGACCAATGCAGGACAACATGCCAACCCACATCACCTCCCAGTGTCAGTGGTGAGTAGGGCAGATGGGGCTACTAATTCTCAAGTACTTGGGTCTAGTAGTAAAGTGACAACGGTTTTCCGTCCTTGGTATTAGGTTATCCTTTTGCGCTCTTTATTTTTCGTTTCTTGTTTATTTTTATTTTGTTTGAAGGTAGGGTTATGATTTATTGAGTTTACCGGCGGGACGCCGATAATAAATTGGGGGGGGGGTAGAGTGTAACCGGCAGAGTAGTCACTGTCTGGGTGAAGTTTGTCCCTCTGCAACTACTGTATCCCTCTGATGTAGGTTGAAATCTTTTTGTCGGTGGCATATTTGCTAAATTATGATTGCATCTCCTGCCATTTAGCTATTTGTGAAAAAATGTGCAGCATTTAAATTATATTATTCTACCTACTGCCTAGGGTGCATTTCCCAAAAGTAGCATTAGCTAACTATGGTTGCAAGTTCCTTTGAACAGACTTGTAACCATAGTTATTTTTAAGGGAGAAACCTTACCCCTGGATAGGATTTCCATTTAGATGTACAACCAATCCCACAGACATAGGCTATCTGGTCCCATAGATACAATAACCAGTCAAGTATTGTTTAAAGTTTTCAGATATCAGTACAGATACTGATACCTTGATGATACTGTTTCTTGAACAATACCTTTTTTATACCAATTTTATGAAATTCATTTAAGAAGATTGCATTACCCACAAAAAAAAAGTAGTTTTATTTTTAGCTTGTTGATGTTTATACAGACTTAAGACTCATCTCCTGAGCCACTGCACAGGGAACAAAAAAACCACAAACACAATAAGACAATAAACCACAAACACAAATGATAAAGATACAAATAGTTTTAATAAAGTTCAAATAGTTTTCAGTTTCCACATCTTTTAGGCTAAGTTTACACTAGAGCATTTTTGTTTTAAAATGCATAATATGAAATCATTTCTATGAATTTTCCACTGATTTACTGATGAGCATTAGCTGCTTCCAGCGCTCTCAGTCTGTTTTCTCTTCCGTGATTGTTGTTCTGAATCAGAGGAAGCTCATTCGCTGCTCATAAGCTAAACACACATTTATGACATTATGTGATTTGTTGTGATTTTACTTTATGCCTTGCCAGAGCCAATCACCAGCATTTGATTTAGGTACATCAAACATGCTGAATGCTTATTGGCTCACTGACATCGAGGAGATTAGGTATCGAAATTTGGTACCAAATGACAAGACATTTAAGTTAAGTCCTTTGAAATGTGTTCATGTGGTTTATTTACAATACATATGTAACGCTGTTTTACCATTCTTGCTTTTTATTCACCTTTTGTTAATATCTGATAAAATACTACGCCAATAGGCAGTATTTAGTGGAGCTATATAATTTCAGTGGTTTGAGTTCAGTTCATAGTACTGTTGGGAAGGGTGGAGCACGGCAGTTTTTACAACCTAAAATTTCATCCTCACACCTGGATGTCCAACTGAAGGACAGATTTTCAAATTCTGAGAGACGTGTAGGTGTGGTGTAGTGCTGGGTGCCTTGCAGAGACAGACTGCTGACCCTGCCGTGAACCGTGATCTGGGTTTGATTAAAAGGGTCCTTTAAATCTTGCTCACTAAATGTGCTCAAGGCATGTTCTGCAGTAAAAAAAAAAAAAAATTCTAGGCATTCACCATTGGGTTCAATACAACAACCAGAAGGCCAAGGGAGCTCAGAAAAAGGGAGCGAGATGTAAAAACGTAAAAGGCATTTTGTCATTGAATGGATTTAATGCAGGGTGGCATCGATGAAGCGCGTACCGCAGAATTCCCATGCTGCTGAGGGCTGGAAATGAGATTAGATCGGGCGCATTGAGCTTCGGCAAGGTTTATCCACCATTTAAGGGAACGCAGGAGAAGTCTCTATGATTCCCTACCATACTGGCAGCCGCGAAACTAGATGGATGCCGTACACCCCCTCTTATAAAAAAACATTTTAATTACATACAGAATTCTCTGTCCACCTCCTCTGGATAAAATTGATTTTAGATTGGTCAATTTCGCCATTATGCGATACTAAACTCTTTATAATAGACTCTAAATTGATTTTATGTCCATGCACTAATTTATATTTTCTGCATTTATATGACAATCTTATTTATAGAACGTATCTGCATTAGTGAACAAACTGGAATAACTGCATCTTATTTCTGAAATCCTGCTCTATTCTTTTGTAGATTTTGTAGGTATGTGTTATAATAAGTAGATGATAGTAAGTTTAGCTTTATTTTGTGAATGACTTGATCATTTGCAACGAACCCTGGCCATGTACCATCAACCCAGATGATTCAACAGCTCGCTCAATGAAAACTTTTCTTTTGGGTGAATAGATTCAAAAGATTTGAGTAAATTGATTTTGAGCTCGGTCCCTCCTTAGTTGCTGTAATGCTCCGTTTCGGGTTTCCTTTGTTTCTATGTTCTTGTTTCTCATGTCTTTATTTCCTTGGTACTCTGATTCATGCTGCAAGTGTCATGCTTCCCCTGCCTCATGTATTTCGCCCTGTAAAAGGCGCCTGTTCTGATTATTGTCATGGCCTTGTTCCTCACTGGCTTATTGTCCTGCCGTGGTTCTGCCCTGTTTGCCTTCATTGGTTTCGATTCTCATCATGTGACCCTGGTGTTTGCTATAAGTGTCCTCTTGTTGCTGTCTCTTTGTCGTATTGATGCGCTGTAACCCGCTGCTGGTGCGTTGTGTTTCTGTTCGGCGCAATAGTCCATTCATGCCACGCCATGCCATGTCAAGTTTGTTTCAAGTCATGCCTGTTCAAGTCAAGTCTCTGTTTGGATTACGTTTTGATTTCACATTGTAAATAAACTGCACTTGGGTTCATCTTCTTCTCACCTTCAGTGGAACATTTGTTACAGTTGTGTGGATTCTTTCACTGTAAAATTTCAATATTACCTTAGATTGCAAATCCTATTTTTTAAATTTGTATTAGGATAATTATCCAATTGCTTATCCATCTAATTTTTTAATCAAGTTAACTCAAATTTTCTTTTTAATAAGCCTTAACATCGCTTTGTTCAACCCTCTTCTTCCTCTTTTCTTTTTCTTTTTTTTTTTTTTAACATTTTCCGCAAAATGTCCACAAATTACTTCAAGATGACCCTATACAGACTAAATAACCTAATTAGGCCTGTGGCTTCATTTACCAGAATCACATTAGCTAGTGAAGACTTGAAACAGCAAACATGCTGTTTCATCATTACCACAACAACATATCCTACGAGCTGAGAATCGATTTGAGCGGCTGAGCTTAATCAGCCTTCAGAGGAGCTTTGAGAGGAGACCAAACCAGGCTAAGAATGGAGATGAGCTGGCGTAGAGAGAATGGAGACTCCAGATTTCGCAATGGTTGCAACATCTGCAGTCAATGAAGCATTAAACCTGAACTTTCCAGAACCCTGCAGGAAGAGAGGACACCGAGAGCGAGAAAGGCTCCAGCAAGGAACCTTCATCCCCTGAAGTTATAAAACTGGTTTGCATTTGGGTTGTGATGATGTCCACTGTCTGCCCTCATCTTTCCCTCCTTTCATATCCTTAATGTTTTTAGTGAAGAGAGTTTTATCTATCTTTCTGTAAAAGATTTAATGAAGGAATACCTTAATTTAATATCAAATACAAAAATGAATTTTATACACTGGAAAGCCTGTTGTGAATATGTATCTTTCTTTAAAACGTACCGTATATTAACAACCAGCAGTCAAATCTGACCGATTCATTAAAAATATATTTCATAAAGGAGTGATATTTTCACTTTTTATCCAAAATTGCAGGGAAAATTCTAATGGTATTTGACCAAAGCATTAAATTAAAATCATTTAAAACTTTCCAGGACTTATCGCCAAATTAATTATTTATTTTTTCTCGCTTTTATGTTTTGCCATTTTAGTAATTGGTTCTGTAGGTTTTTCAAAGTTGTACCTTTTTTTACTGAATTTCTCCACCCTCTCCCTTTTGTTGAAGCACTAATTGTACATCTACTGTAGATGGTTTCTGGTAGACCACTTCTGTTGATTTTCCATTAGACTAACATGGCTATTTCTGAATCCATCCCTCTTTTTTGAATCCTTGCCTTTTTAAACTCATTTCCTTCTCTGACCGCGGACTTGTTCCCCCTGTGGACTGTGGTCGCTGAGAAGAACCAGCGACCACAAGTCTGACGTTCTCTTCAAGTCAAACTGTGAGCGCGCCAATCTCGTCATGACAAGAGGCTCAAGTGTGTTTTGATGAGGAATCCTTTAGGAAGAGCTGTATATTAAGTGAATCAAATGTCAGAAAGCTGCATTTGGATGAGATTTTCCAGCGTTTGTGGACATCATTTGACCGAATAACTGTCTATTGTTGAAACATTCCGTCTTTTGCCTTATCTAAAGGGTGGGCTTCTGCAGCTCCATTGCTCTCCTCATTTCCATCTCCCTCAGTCCTGAAACAGAAGGAGAAAAGTAAATAAGTCAGAGCTCTCAAGGATTAGGTCATCAGTGCTTTGTGACCTGCTGCCAGCCATAATATGGTGTGGTTTTCATTACCGACCCAGTAGAGCCATACCGTTAAACATTCCGTTTGTTGCTTCATGTCTTCTTCCATTCCATGCTTCACTCCTAAACAGGGGATTGTAAATCCTCAGTGCCGATTCCCTGTGTTAAATTATAGTAAGATCATTAGCTCAAATAATCTCTGTAAATAAAGGTTATGTGTGTGTTGGAAAACTTGTATCAGGCTGAAAGTACGGCAATTTAAGAAAACGGAAGTCTTATCTAGTAGATCTGTGATGTTTAAAGGAAGGTTCTTTACATCTACTATGATTTTACTCTGAGATTTATGTACAGTAAGCTAACCATTATAATGGTCATCAATAGTACACAATGTTTGTCTATTAAATAAAATCAAGTTCACTAATGTTCTTAAAACATTCAGTGATGACCCACTGAAATGTTGGAATTTGCTCTCACTTATTTATTCTTTCAGATATGATCTTTTATGTGAACTATCCTTCCAGCTGTTTAATTGAACCCTGCAGGATTTTTTCTTGTGTTTTATTATTCAGTAATATCTCTGCCTCTCTTTTAAGCCTCTGAAATTTGTTTAAAGTAAAAAAAAAAAGAAAATCATAAAAAACATCAGCCCCTCTTTATCTAGCATGGTGGTGAAGCAGCGGCTGCTGTGACTGTTGGCGATACGATGCTGCTGACATGTTTTCTAGTGGCCCAATAACAAGACAACATGTAGCGTCATGCGTCAACGGCATTAAATGCGTCAGTGGCGTCACTGCAGTGTTGTCATGACCGGAAAGAAGAAAGAAAATGCTGAATAAAGTAGTAATTTTGTTATTTTGGACCCAAAATTGTACCGATGCTTCAGCAAATTCGCAGGACCCTCTGATGTCACATGGACTACTTTGATAATGTTTTTATTACCTTTCTGGGCGTGGACGGTATACCGTACATACATTTTCAGTGGAGGGGCAGAAAGCTCTCGGACTAAATCCTAAAATATCTTAAACTGTGTTCCGAAGATGAGCAGAGAATGCTACAGTTTTTGGAGCGACATGAGGGTGAGTCATTAATGACATGGTATTTTTAATATTTGTTGAATTAACCCTTTAATACTGTCCATTTGCTTTCTCACCTCATGTCATTCTAAACCTGTTATGACTTTATATTGATTTTTTTTTTACATGTCAATACTTTGAATTGGGATCCTAAAGCAACACTGGGCCCTATTGAGTTGATATACTGATTCCAGACCTCATGGAACATTGAGGTGGAAATGAGCTGACAGGGCTATTGTACGTGAGAGTAGGATTTCAGGGGTTTTTTACTATGTGCATGTGTGCAGTATGTGTGTGGTGTGGTAGCTCCAAACTCCACCTGCATCACCTCTGAAACACTTCTGGTGGCCCCTGGCATGTTGCTTTTAACCTCTCTAGAGTGCTGACATAAGACAAAAAAAGTACAGTGATCAAAAAAGGTGTATTTGACTTGAAGGTCGTTGGTTTTAATGAAAACCCCCTTGTGATGAGGCTGTCTTGATCAGACTCAGCAGGTGGCTAGAAATGTCCAAGGTGATGAGTGATGGAAACGAATGATTCATGCCAGGTGTGCGAGTCAGATATAGGCAATTGAGGAAGGACCCGCAGGACTAGAGCAGAGCCAGCATAGAAGGTCACTCTTTGCTTATTAGCCTTCTCACTAAGGACTGACAGGTGGGATAAAAAAGATTTCTATTTTTGGTAATACGCCTTACAGCCAGCCTGTCAACGGAGACTGGAGAGTGTGATTACCAGTATCTGGGTTGTCTGTAGACCGCACACAAATCTCAGCATTGAAAATGGCAAAAAAAAAAAAAAAAACCTGAGGTGGTTGGAAGCGGGTTTTGTTTTTTAAAAATTATCTATCATATACTTATATACTTGTTCAAGACGAGAGCAGACCAACAGATGGCTTGTAACTGCTCGGCTAATCCTAGTTAACATCCATATTGATTTGAAGTTCCTTCATTATATTGGTATTTGATGGCACAGGCAATCCTTCACCCATGTGTCCTGGGACTTCCAGCATCCCATATGAACTCTTTCCTGCTCTTAACATTAATTGAAATGACTTTTGGCGTCATTGTTTTCTCTTCTTCATTTGTTCTATTTCTAATGGAAGCCTTTGTTGTGGCTTTGGATGCAGGATTGATTATTTAGATATTTTATTTTCTATATATCACTCCTTTCGGAAACCTCCTAATAATGATGGTCTATGAGAATCCTTACCACAAAAACCACACAGTTTGTGGAAAGGGGATTCACATTTTGACGCCAATGGAAATAAGTTTTCCTATCTTTACTTTGGCCAGACTAGCTTCGCAGAACAGTGGTGGCTGCTTAACTAGAACACACAATAAAAGTTATAGAAAGGATTCTCACTACACATTTCCTCCATTATTTGATGTGTACACATGCAACAACTAAACAACACACAACAATCATTTAGAATTTTGATGTAAACTATAACCCAAGGTGGTTCTATGGTAATTGTTGGTCTTACCCCTGAAAAGCTTTCCTGATCATTGTAAGGCTTTGTGGTTCTAATGCATCATCAGTCCTAATCATTAAGCAAAGGAAATATTTGCTATCAAAACCAAACTTCGCTATTTGTGACCACATAGCTTTTTGTTGTCAGGAAACTGAAAAACAAGCAGGAGATTTATAGCCTGAGTTGGCCATTTAAGACAAATTGGCCTTTGAAAAAGTTTGGAAATAATGGATGAAATACTGATATATTTGAACCCTTTTTCTCTCTCTCTCTTTTTTAAAAAAAAACATTTTATTGAAAAGATTTTCAATAGATTGTCTAAGGAAGCATTCAACAGCTTGTTAATACAAAGACAGAGATTTTATTGGTCAAGGTTTTTCTTACTGGATGACAAATGTGAAAGAGAGTATAGATATGTGACTATTGAAATTGGAATTTGTGAAAACAAAGCTTCGTATGTGTTTAATAAAACAAAATCAATGCTTCTAAGTATATGTGCAAAATGTAAATGTGGCTGTTTTATTTAATATAAATTGCAGTTTGAGTGCACAGACAGTGTGCTCTGAAAAGCACTTTTTTTGTCCCCCCCCCCGAGTGGCTGCTTAACTAGAACACAATAATAAAGAGAAAGGATTCTCACCACACATTCATTATTTGATGTGTACACATACAAATAACTAAACACACAATCATTTAAATTTTGATGTAAACTATAACCCAAAGGTGGTTCTGCAGTGTTGGTCTTTACCCTTGAAAAGCTTTCCTGATCATTGTAAGGCTTTGTGGTTCTAATGCATCATCAGTCCTAATCATTAAGCCAAAGAAATATTTAAGCACAAAACCAAACTTCGTTATTTGTGACCATAGAGAAGCTTTTATTTGTCAGGAAATTGTGAAAAAACAAGCAGGAGGATTTATAGCCTGAGTTGGCCATTTTAAGACAAATTGGCCTTTTAAAGTTTGAAATAATGGATGAAATACTGATATATTTGAACCTTTCTCTCTCTCTCTCTTTTTTAAAAACATTTTATTGAAAAGATTTTCAATAGATTGTCTAAGGAAGCATTCAACAGCTTGTTAATACAAAGACAGAGATTTTATTGGTCAGGTTTTTCTTCACTGATGACAAATGTGAAAGAGAGTATAGATATGTGACTAGTGAAATTGGAATTTGTGAAAACAAAGCTTCGTATGTGTTTAATAAAAACAAAATCAATGCTTCTTCTAAGTATATGTGCAAAATATAAATGTGGCTGTTTTATTTAATATAAATTGCAGTTTGAGTGCACAGACAGTGTGCTCTGAAAAGCACTTTTTTTAAAACCCCAAGAAATTATTATTAAGACTTTTTCTTATACCATTTAAGGTAGGCTATTTAAGACTTTTTATGAACTTTGTCTCAGATGCAAACTAAATTCTAAGACTTTTTGAGATTTCTTCCTTTTTATTTTTCACTCATGGGAACCCCATCGGACAGGGGCTAAGCATTTTGGCAGCTCCGACTGAAAGGCACAACCGTCCCAGGACGTCATCCTAGTGATTCTGCAGCGAGCCCTGAGGGGGTAATTGAAGCCGATCATTTTGATGACAGTCTTTGATTCGGCATTGAATTCAGATTGCTCAGGAATGGGTTTCCCAAAAGCGAACTAGAGTCGCAAAGTTAAGTTAAACTCTATTGTTAATGACATCCCAGAGCAGCATGTTTTTCTTTCCTTCTCTTCTCAGTGCAAATTTAGTCACTTGATTGAAAGTCGACATTTTTGGTTGTGTGTTTGTTTTCATTGTAGTTTATGCTTATTGTCGCGGTGCAGGGGGTGCCTTCTCGGCTTCCCCTGTGGTCTATGTTGTCCTGTCTGTTTGCAGCTCGTGGTCTGGGCAATCCAGCGCTGATCATGGCGGGGGGTGCGCAGATCCTGTCGCTCGTTCCCCCCACTCCCTTATATGGCTCCTGCCTTTCTGTCTGTCGTCGTGAGTAGATTGTTTTGTTTTTCCCCCGTGGTTTGTGTGTGGTGTCCAAGCTTCAGTCTTACCCTCTCTGTTCTCCTGTTTAGGGACCCACTAACCCCCTATTCGAGAGATCTCGGCAGCGTGAGTGGTCCGCAGTGCGCAGCCAGCTCTGGGATCTGTGTGCACCTGAGCAATTTAATTATTGTTTATGTTATTTTGTGGTTTTTGGCGAAAATAAAAGATTCTCCTATCACTACTCTGCATCTGAGTCCTGTCTATCCCGCACCCTGACAATTATTGAATAAAATATCCAGGTCAAATGAGTACAGGCCCCTGAAACTGCATTTTGGTGTTACCAGCCAGCATTTTTATGTAATATTCCACATTTTGAGGAATTTTTAGAATTAGATGGCTTTTTTTTCTCTGTGACCTTTTTACTTTACTCTGTGACCAGTTAATTGCTCTTTATTACTTTCTTTCTACTACTTTATTACTTTCTTTGAGAGATGCCAGAGTTCAAGAAAGAGGGGCATGATATTTTTGAAAATGTCCTCACAGATAGAAAATCATGTCAAAAACTGTTGTGAGATCATTTGAAGTTATTCTGAAGTTAGTCTTTTATTCTCATTTTATTACAAAACTGTATGACTTTTTTCTTCTTCTGTGGAACATAACATTTTTGGCCATTCAGTGGAAGTCAGTTGGCTCCAGTGTTGTTTTTAACCCCCAACATACTTTGAAATATCTTTTTGTGTGTGTTCGGCGGAGGAAAATTATTGGTTTGGAATGCCATGAAACTGAACAAATGATGACAGAATTTTTATTTTTTGGGTGAACTGTCCATTTAATTGTCAACAGGTTTCTGTGAGGTTTAGGTTTATCTGAGTATGAAAACTATTCAGAGGTCTTCACTAATACAGATGTCAAGTCTGTGTGTGTGAGTGAGTATCCATGTGTGTTACTTTTTTCCCATGAGAGAAATCTGTCAAGGGTCAGCGATAGGTTAACACTATACCCAGGTCTTCACCAGCACTCCATTAACAGATCATGTGTGTGTATGTGTGTGTGTGAGTCAGGGTCAAAAATGGGCTGTCTAAATCAGAGTTGCACTGTGGTCAAAGACAGGTCACCAGACACTCATAATCATAATGTTAATATACAGAACACCCATGCTTATGAAGCCCAACATGTACTTTTTCCACTCAACGAACATCTTTTATAGCCAATTTGACAGTAAATCCATATAGTAAAATGCCGCTACAGATCTATTTGGAGTTAAAACCGTTTGTCCCAGTCCCATTGGCCTCTGCATGGTACCATCGTCGGTCGGGTTGCTCTGCTGAACTTGTGCTGAACATTTTTACTTACTGCACTGCCACCAACCTTGCTCCGCCTGTAAATCTGACAGAAAATTTGTTTGGCCTTTGACCCACGGGTGTCCCTCACGAGGCTCATACAGCCAGGGTCTGTTAAAACTATCACAGGGGAGGAACACTGTGTGTGAGTGTGTGTGTGTGTGAGGACTAATGAGAGACTGAGGCCGTATGACTTGAGTTGTAAATGTTACCCCCTCCCTCATGCTCGCATACTCAAATGCATGCACCCTCGCCACCGTCCCTCCGGCAAAATTTCACTAAGGCCTCTGTGCTCTAAATAATGGCTTGTGTTTTCACAGTAAATAAACTCACTATAGCTCTGTTGTGGTAGTTTTTGGCACTTTTCACCCTGTTCTCATTAGAAAAACGATTGAGATGAGGGGAGGGGATGAAACGGCTTGTTTGGAGAGGTGAAAGTCATATTTTATGGAACCTGCAGAGGGACATGATTTTTGGGTAGAGTAGTGGCAAATTTTTAACAACTGCTTGCTCCGGTAAGTCTAACCAATTGTGTTGTATAATCCCGGGTTAGAGCACTGACCTCTGATCCGTGTGCCAGGCTGAAGGAGCAGCATTCTGTCCCTCAATAGGAAGTGCGGTTTTTTTTACGCATCAGAGCCCATGTTTAGATGTATTTTTTCATAGAACCAGGCCCATAAACTTTGGTGTTATGGGAAGCAATGCGGGCATTTTGGTAAGCGTTCACTGCATGCAATGTGTCACTGCGGTCATAAATGTCTGAAGAAAAATATCAGAGGGATTTTGAGCCTGTGTACAGGATAAAACTGGTGTTGTGTGGGCAAAAGGTCTCTGACCTCAAGGCAGAGTGGTTCCTTCCAAAAACATGCACTCTGAGACTGACTAATCCCGGCATAGATTTTACTGGGGAAATTAAACCCCTCGTTTTACAAGTGGTGGGAAGTTTCGTGTCTCCGCCAAATGGTTTTCCCCCCCCCGCGGGGCAGAGTGGGACCACATGTGTTAAAGATATCCCTTTCCCTTTTCCTCACCACTGTGCTTTTTTGGCTACTATTGATTACGGTGATGTGCTTTCAATCCTGGTTTTCTTCTGGCCCCCCTGACTGTAGTAACTTGATATAAGTGAGGCAGGACAGGCATTCCCAAACCCATTCCCAAGACATTTTAGATTCCCATTCACTGTAATTGAGGATTTCAAAGAAGTAAATAATCAGTTTTGGAATTTGAACTCAAACATCTCTGGGAGTAATTGGAATAGAAGGCTGACTGCGTGCTGTAAATACTGTGTAGGTTTTTTTTTTTTTTTTTTTTTATTTGCCATTCATTTGTCTGAGAGTGCAAATGAGAGAAATTAGTGATAGCACAAGTAGCTAACTTTCATTTCTTCCACCACCCTTTCTCTTTTTCTTCCTCCTTTTCGTTTCTTTTCTTTCTTTCTTTTCTTTTCTTTTCTTCCTTTTCTTTTCCTTGTTCTTTTCTTTCTCGTGTTCTTTTCTTTTTCTTCCATAAATCCATATTTTTTTTATACGGTATGAATCTTTGGAGCTTTACTGCATCTTTGTTATTTTAAATTTGTTGTATGAAGTAACAAAAGAATGTAATCTAATGTGTAAAAAATGTTTTCATTTGTGTACAGTAACTGTTAATTTATTCATCTTTAGATAATGCATTAGGTGTATAATGAACTAACAATTAAAAATATATTTTTTTACAATGTAGTTATTCATCTAGGTTTATTTATTTCTTAATAGGTCTCGATTTAATTGTTACGTTCATGTACCCGTTTTTTAGGGGGGGGGGGGGGGGGTTTTTATCAGCAATTTTGCATTCGTCAAGGTCAAGTCTACAAAAGATATCTAATTTAAAAATAAATTTTGTTTATTTTTATTTCATTTATTCATAAAAGAACACTCAAAACAAGTAGGCTATCACAATGTTTTCAAAATTGATAATAAGAATATGTTACTTAGCACCAAATCAGCATATTATGAATAATTTTCTAAAAGGATTGTTTGGCACTGAAGACTGGAGTAATGGCTGATAAACGATTCTGCTAATGCCATCACCAAAAAAAAATATTAGCAAGAAATATTGTACTGTATATTATAAAAAATATATAAAAATGTTATTGTATATAATATACGTATTGATTTTATAAAAAGGAAGTTATTTTTAAAATTGTAATATATTTCACAATATTACTGTTTTTTTTTTTTTTTTTTTTTTTTCCCCAACCTTAAACTTTTGAACGGTAATGTTATTTGGAGTATTAATGTCACAGTTAGCTAATGCTAACACTGAACAATTTGTATTTATTTAAATTAGATGTTTCAGATAATTTAGTTGCATTTTAAACTGATTAAGCCCAGCTTGTCTCTCTTTCGGATTTGGTCATGAAAATTGAGAAAAAAGTTTTTTAAATTTACACTGTGTACAGGAAACAGCCACTGCACTTCCCAGGACTTGCCTGCTTTTAGCTTTCACCCCTCCCTTTAAGGCCTTGAATCTGTCCAACGTGTATCATTTTTGACAGACAATACACATTTCTCAGCTCATTTGAGAATGGATAGTGGCTTGGGTGGTCAGGGACCTCTGTGGATTGCACAACCACACGCACACACACACATTCATAGTGTTGTCACTGCAGCTCTTCAGTACAACTGCAACTGAAGACTGACCGCAGGTTGCATGAAACCACTTGACCGGGTTGAGTATCCGCCCTCAGTTTCCGTAACCAGTCCAAACCAGAACCTGGGCCCAACAGCAGCCGGTCTGTGCGTCTAAGTAATTCTGACAGGCCACTAACACAAACCACTTAGACAAGAACACATCACTGATGGTCTGAATAATAATTTTATTCTATCATATTTTGTCCCTCTGTTTTGGATAAACTCTTAATTGTCCCACTGCAACTTTGTAGATTAAGTACAATTTAGATGGACCGTCCACACAGAGATGTTTATTCTATTTTGTCATTGATGGCTCACTTTCATTGCACGGCAGTGAAAGACTCCTAGTGTCCTTCATGAAAGTTTGACCTGATCAGTGGAAAGTTTCCCCCCCCCCCCCCCCCCCCCCCCGCAGGAGGACAGACACCTGGGTAGAATGAGTAAGTCACAATCATGGGTGATTTTTATAATAGCTTGTTTATGGAATGAAATATATAATATATGTCTGTAAAGCCTATGTTAAACCTGCCAAGCTTGAGTCCGTTTAACGAACCTGAATATTTTTGTAAATATTTCCATCTTCCTGACATTGACAGTGTGGTTTGATGCTTCAGTGGCATTGGTGATATCAAAATGCTGGATGTAGGTTACATGTAGGGAGCCATACATTTCATTCATTGCATAATCACACATTAAAGATTTTATTCTTAATTGCTATTCTAAGGTTCACAGGTAATATATATATAGTATTATTTGTCTTTTGTCTAATGAAGGTGTGGACACCAGAGATACTCTCACCATGTAACAAACGTAGTTTCAAGTGACCAGGCCTAAATAAACATCTCATGACTCTGATGAGGAGACCAGTTATAACCGCCATCACACCCTTGCAAGGAAGGTTTTAACAGTCCTGTTAAAAATGACTGGGGAAGAAAGAGAGGGAAGAGAGGGAGAGAGGGAAAAGAGGGGTGGGGGTGGAAGAGTCAAGGCTTTTTCAGTGGCCTTCTGTGGACTCATTTACTGCCAGTGAGTTCTCTTATAGCTGCCCTAGGCGTGGCATATTCATTTGTTGTCCATCGCAGACAACATGAACTGGCCTTGGAAGTTACCACAGTTTTTACACTACTCTCGTTCCCAGAGATATGTACAGCAGACGTCATCATCTTGCGAAAACAGACGTGAAAGTTAGTGTGTGTTACACTGCATTAAGTTGCACAATTATGCAGACAAGGTTAATAGTTTAAGTAGTCGGGCAGCTGAGGTACATACAGGCATTATTTGCACCATGATGACCTGAATGGTGCAAGACTATTTTAGATAACAGTGTTTATTTATGAAAGATGCAGTACCATTAATAAAACTGTTATTTTTTTTTCACATCAAATTACGCACTATTATTGATAATATTAAGACTATTGTTAGCGCATATATTATATTAATTGTATGTGCATGTGTAGATTGTTACGAATAATATAGTACAAACTAGAAAATTCCATATACGCGCGTAGTAATCAAAAGGTATTGTTAAATAAAATATAGTGAATTGTATGTATGACTTAATGACTGTAATTGGATGTCTGAATTTGAATGTGTTTTTTATTTTTTTTTAAATGTCACATTCTCACAGTTATGATAAATGTGTATACATAATTTGCATTTTTTAAGAGGTATTTATCAGCACATGTATACTGATTGTAATTAAAGCTTTAAGCTAATTTAAATGTATATGTATGTAACATATGATTTATGTTGTTTGTTGTTGTTGTTGTTTTTTTATTATTTAGTGATGTATCACTGCATGAGACACTTTTTTTTTTCAACATTCCACTTTTGGGCCCACCCAGTCTAGAGGTACATACTGATGAAATGATTTGAATATTTACCCTTTCTAGACGCAAAATTTATTTTGTAATATTTTTAGGGAACTGCTGCCTTAATAATGCCATCGAAGTTTCCAAAAAAAATATCTGCATGGTTCTCTCGCAGATTACAATCCTCTGTTTCCTCTTTGTTTTGCCACATATTTCCCGGATCACAGCTCTCAACCCCGGTGAATGTCCATTACCCTGGTGATGGCCATTCCTCTTGAGTTCACACTGCATGGGCTGCTAAAGCCTCCTGAATATGTGCTTTGGACAGTGAGGTGACTTCAAATCCAAGTCGTCGTCTTTTTTTTTCTGTTGGGACAGAAGCCTGGCAGACATGGATCCCGATTCAGACTGATTTGAGAGAAAATATTGAGCCTGGAGCTTGACCAGTGCATTGGAGGCCTTGGAAAGGACAGAACAGCGGTTGGGACGAGGAGTCTGCATGAGATGACAGTCTCCAAGAAAACTGTGTCCAAAAACACAAGCTTCTATAACAAGCTCAAAGAATTCTCCCTGGCCCCATGAGCTCAGTGTCAGACAAATCTTTCTGTTTATAGAAGGATGATGCTTGCAGTGTTTCCATCCACTACTGATGATGACACAACATGAAATTGTTGCTTGTTCATTTTTAATGGCAACCCCATTTATAAAATATATTAAATATTAAATATAGAATTGATCAAAAAGGCCACTCAGTTTACAGTGCCTTGATCCTGGACTTGAGCTGGTAATAGCAGAGCAAAAGTCAATGATGATGATGATTTCAGAGAAAGGGGACCTATAACCAGTAATAGTTTTACAGAATCCCTTCTGTTTTTGAGGGGTGCAAATGGACTATGCCCTTCCTCAGAAGAGAGGAGACTAAAAGAGAAAAGGGTCCCTTAAGTAATGCACCGGTACTGTGAAATGCATCACTTTGAAGTGTTCTTTGAATAAAAGAAGTTTAGAATCTTCTGACTTTAGTAATCTGGTGCCATAAATGTTTATATTTGGTGCTGCCAATGCACATAATATAAAATAAACGAGCCTCTCAAAGAGTCTTTGTTTCTGTGTTTATACTATGGAGAACAGATTGCCGTTCTGAACTCTTTTTTTGAGCTTCAGCTTACTGTATATTTCTTATTATTCCTTTTATGAGTCAACTTGCCCTGTTTGCACTTGCAGCTTTCACTGGAAATGTTGTAGGATTTTGACTGGTGCCATTTACTTTCAAAACATTACTCCTTGAAGAGGAAGAAAGACATCTCTGTGAAGTTTATATGAACAAAAAAGTGAAAAGAGTTGAAAGAACATGTGGACCTTTAAGATGTCTGAATAGGTACAGTATGTGCCATGGTAGCGTATTTCTCCACATTGCTTACAGCCGTCAGGAATGATCAGTGAGCTGAGGCGAGTTTCCAGAGGCTTCCCCTAACTCTGTGACACCCCTGCGGAGAGCCTGTCTAAGGTGTAGAAAAGAGCGAACACTTATCCCAACCCAGAGACCTAAACAATGAATATCCACAATCACTGTTTTGAAACTGTGATGTAGAGATCAGAAGTGAGACCGCTTTGAAAGCTGGCTTAATGATCTTATTAAAACCTGGATAATACTACAAAGAAACAAAGATTTATGATTTAAAATGAAAAAAGGAATTATATAATATTCTGCACTATTTTGGGTCACTAATCAAATAAACAAATTTATGCCCATAGATTTCTTGAACATCTTTGTAGAGACAGCTAGGAGACATACTAAATAATACTAAGATACTATGGCATTCAAACTATTCACTCAGGAATTCAAATTTTCATTAGTACCGTTGATCATATAAAACTGCATTAAATCTGACAAAGGCAACATAAAAGTGTTTTCGCTAGTAGTCCCTTTTGGATTCCACGTGTGTATTTCTTCATACGTTCGTTCCTATTCTTTCTTCCACACAGATCTGGAATAGTCTGTGGAAATGAAGAAGGATTCATGGAGTTAGAAGTCTGAGTCGTCAAGATCCAAGATGAATAGCATTTATTGTAGCTTGGCACATCCCGTCCCCCTGTCAAACAACGTCTTCTTGCTTTTGCAAATATGTGTGTTCCATGGACTGTTGCAGAGCTGGAAATGTGATATTTCTCAATTTTTTTTTTTTTACGTATGCTCCTTCCAGTCTCTACTCTCTTTGTCTTTCTGTCTCTCCATCATTTCACCCACTGCCCTTTCTACTTGTAATTATTTTAAAATAAACAGTTACCCAGCAACCACATCACTCGACAACAAAACGAAACGACAAAGACATTCCCTGGTTTGAGTCAAAACATGTGGGGTGGAAATGCTCCAAAGAATTTGTTGCTTTCTGAAGACGGTTTGCTCTAAAAATAAAAGTGCATTTATGCATCAATATTTAGCACAGTGATTCAAATAAAGCATGTTTTTATTTACAAGAAGGATTGAATTGCAAGAGACAGTGATACAGTAGTCTGAAGCAGCAGGATAATGTGTGTACCAGTAACATCTCTACAGTGAAAGCTGTCTGTGTAACTTTGCTCTACTGACCTTGCAAATGAACTGTGATGTCATTGTACTTCTAAACAGACAGATGAAGACCCACAGTAAACTGACCAGCTGTTTTATATAATGCTTGAAACTCCAAGCCACAGCTTTGCATTTTAGCTTGTTCTCCCCTTTAACTACGTCACGGCTCAATTTCCGCCTTGCCTCGATCGTCATTACTCCCAAACCAACATGGTGTTGGTTAGTACAATAATTTCCATCCAGTGTGATGTGAAGAACCAATTTTACATTTCTGGGCCAAGCATTCCGCCTGTTTTTCTTGCCATTTGCCCTGAATGAAAACCAAAAACATGACCTGATTCCTCTGGGCCTATCTTGGAAGATTGCGCTCACCATCAAATTACCAGTCACCAAAGTTTTGTTTATCATCGTTTGAGTGGTTGTGTGGGTTTGTCGTATTAAGCACTCCACATTGCATCAGAGGCTGTCTCTCTGTGGAATTTAGGAAAGGCCCCTGTTCGCGTTCAGAAGTGGTTACATGCACTAGCAACCGTGAACCCAGTAGCTAAAAGCACATGCTAGATTTTATGTCTTTGACTTAAAAAAACAAAACCCATATTGATTAACTTGACTGCATTAAATTAGGCTCTGGCTGCAGTAGTGCTGTCACAATATCAAAATTTTGACTTCGACGTGATGCCTGGCTAAAATATCTCGATACTACAGCTCAATCCGATACCGCTGACCAAAAACTAACAAAAACAGGAAAAGTAATTGAATAATAGATAGCCATGTGGAACTTATAGTTTATTTTATCTATTAATAAATAAAAACTTAAATTTCTCACTTGGCCAGTGTGGTCCTGTCTGCTTTTTGAGCATTACTTTACCCTTTTAAAAATATAAAAAAATAATAAAATAATCAAATGCCAGTGCACACAGGACTATGGTGAGCAACTACCAGTCTATTGAGTACAGCCGAGCCTACAGGTATGTATAAGAACTTTGCTAACGCATTGGGTAAGTTACGCATACAAACAGATGAAGATGAACGATAAAGTTAGTTTTAAAAATCGTTCTTCAATGGTAAAGAATAGAAGAGTCCACACCACAGCTATAACGATAAAGTCATAGAGAAACAATATAGTTGGAATCACTTTCAGAACTTTTTTTTCCAGTTGATGAATGATAAAACATTGACAGCCCAGTCAGAATCAATCCTGCTATAACAGAGGCTCAGAGAATTTACATTTAATCCATTTTTAAAAGTGATATTTTAAACAGTGATATTTCAAAATAATTTTGTAATTTTCCCATAGTCTTGATGCCGGTACCAAACTGCCAATACTCGACGAGAAAGTGAGCCGTGCAATTTTCATACCTGGTGGTTGTTAGAACTCTCCATGGTAACAGAGCAAACATGGTGAACATTGATAGAGAGAGTATTGGTAGTGTACATAACGACTAATTATTATGAGTGATAGATAGATAGATAGATAGATAGATAGATAGATAGATAGATAGATATATAGATAGATAGATAGATAGATAGTGGTTGTTGACCCCTTCCTCTGATTTCTTATTTTTTTTGCAGACATGTTTGTCACACTTAATATTTCAGATCATCAAACAAATTTCTAAATATTAGTAAAAGATAACACAAAGTGAACACAACATGTGTTTTACATTTTTATTATTAAGGGAAAACAAAATCCAAAAAAACTGCACGGCTGTGTGTGAAAAAGATTCATGGTTCCATTTATCACAACAAGTCTTCCAGGTCCTGAAGCAGCAGTAGCCAGACCATCACACTCCACCACCATATTTTACTGTTGTTGTGATGTTCTTTCTGAAATACGTGTTACTGCATGAGCGTAATGGGTTACACACCTTCAAAAGTTCAACTTTTGTCTTGTCAGTTCTGAAGTATTTTCCCAAAGTCTTGGGGATCATCAAGATGTTTTCTGGCAAAACGCTGAGACGAAAGCCTTTATGTTCTTTTTTGCTCAGCAGTGGTTTTCTTCTTAGGGAACTCACTGCCTTGCAGACCATTTTTTGCTTGATCTCTCTTTCTTACGGTGGAGTCATAAACACTGACCTTAACTGAGGCAACGTGAGGCCTGCAGTTCTTTGAATATTTGTTGTGGGGTCTTTTTGTGACCTCTTGGATGAGTCGCCGCTGTGCTCTTGGGGTGGTATTTTGGTCGGGCCAGCCACTCCTGGGAAGGTTCTACACCGTTCCCTATGTTTCCTTTTGCCATTTGTGAATAATGGTTTTCCTCACTGTGGTTCGCTGGAGTCCCAAAGCTTTTGCAGAAATGGCTTTATAACCCTTTTCCAGACTCTAATAGATCTAAATTACTTTCTTTCTCATTTGTTTCCCTGAATTTCTTTGGATCTCTACATGATGTCTAGCTTTTTGAGGATCTTTGGTCTACTTCACTTTGTCAGGCAAGTTCTATTTAAGAGATTTCTTGATTGCGAACAGGTGTGGCAGTAATCAGGCCTGGGTGTGACTAGAGAAATTGAACTCAGCTGTGATAAACCACAGTTTTAACAGGAGGGCAAACACTTCTTCACACAGGGCCATATTGTTTTGAATTTTGTTTTCCCTTAATAATAAAAACCTTCATTTAAAAACTGCATGTTGTGTTCTAGCCAGTGCTCTGGCTCTTGGTACCCCTGGGCAGCCACCCCAGGGTTTGTGGTACAGTGCCATAAGCCAGTGAAAGTGTGGCGGAGTGCTCCCTGCCCCACATAGTTTATGGTCAGACTGGAAACATTACAGCCCAGGAGAACGCTGCCCATCTCCTCGCCAGACAGCCTCACAGATCAGCACTGAAAACATGTGGATCATGAACCTTCACCGCGCAAAGCGCTTATGAACGCAGGAACCATGGAACAAAGCGCAGGGTGGTTTGCTGTATTTTGGGCTGAGCAGACGAAAAGCCACATCAGATTTTGTCAAAGCCATGTGTTAGAGCATGTCATTTATTAATAGCTGTCCAATGTTAATGGCATGCAGTCAGTAAAAGGTATCAGTCTGCATGTGTACTGTGACCAACAAAACAAATATTGAACAAAACAAACAATATTATTTGATGTATTTTCAGAAATGCTTTCAACTGGCACAATTATGCATTGATCTTCAGTTAATGGAATTGTGCAAAATCTTTGTTTTTAATTTTGAACATTGGTAATGAACAGTTTTTATTAAAAAGTACTTAATTAGAGACTGACCTTGTATGTCAGCTGATTTTAGACCTATATGTTTTTTGAAAAAGAAGGATTTTGCTCATTTCAGATACGACGAAATCAAGTCTCAGTTAGATTTTTGGTCAAACACATTCCTGACAACTTAAAGAAAAAACATATATAGAATTGTATCATTTAAATTATGTAAAGAGGCAAAAAGCCATTCCAGTAAAATTATTAAAATATTACAAAAAGCCAATTTATTTATTATAAATGAGTTATAATGAATTATTTCAATATAATAAGAGGAAGAAAGGATTTCCTATTTCAATATATAATTTCAAGACCCCGTCCATTATAATAATAACTAAAAAAAAAGGAATTGTCTTTACTTATCACACACTCATTTGATATGCATTTCAATAATCTGCATTTTAAGCGATTTGACCTCTTTTTTTGCTGTTGTTATAATTCGTCCTGTTGGGAATAGAAGGTGTTTTATTTTTATCCAAACACGGCATTTCTATGCATGCTTCATCTCTTTCCTCTCATCCTCTGCAACTAGGACCTTAAAGTACGATTGGAGGACACAGCTCCTACTGCTGTGTGTGTGCATCTCTGGATGGAGCTAAATGCAGAGCACCAATTCCGAGTATGGGTTACCATATTTGGCAAATATCACGACTTTCACTCTTTTTCACTCTTAAAAAAAATAAAGTCTGTGCTGGAGGGAGATGTCTACCCGCCATTTGGAAAAAGAAAACAACATACAATACTATAAAATACTTAATGGATAACAGATCCACAGAACAGAAGTTCATGCTTGTTGCTTGGGGTTCCATGACAGCCAGCTTCCTTTGAATTATCTTGATTCAAAAGAAAATAGCCTTTCTTGCATCCCCTTTATGTCATCTTTTACAAATTCAGATCAAAAATCATATGTGGTTGTGGATTACTTCCTTGACCCAGTGGAGACCAGGGTCCAGACTCTCTGCTGTGTGCCGAAAGTGCTCCTATAGCTACTCTCAAGGCTGTTGGATTTTTTTCGTCAGTTCCAAAAAAGTCTTGACACACTGCTCGAAAGGAGGCCTTTTTAAGGCGTAATTCGGAAGTGTCGGTTCAGACTAGTAAAAGCCTATTTACAATCACCGTTTTCTGCCAACCAATGCGGGTCCCCTGAGATGAGAGATAATTCTTTTTGAAGAAACAGACCTTGGCAGTAAATACACACCCTGATCTGGCATACGAAGGCAATAACACATTACATAAGGAAGGCCACGGGAAATTTTACCTATGTGTACTGTTGTTGGGTGTGTGTAATTGATGTAATTGATGTTTTTTGACGCTGAAGTGACTTGTGTTTTCAAACAGGTTAACTTGGGCAAATACATGAAGGCGCTGTGTTTTCAGCACAATTTCATATTCGGAAATAAACTTGCTAATCTTCAGTCCCCACAGACTGTGATTAATTGGCAGTGGTTATAGTAGATTGCACCACAAAATTACATATATCTAATGTGCTGACTGTATGAACAATCACTAGAGGTCTGTAGTTTATAAATTATACTGAGACAAGGAGCAACACTTTGTTAAAGAGACTCTGCAGTTGGCCCGCTTTTATTCATTTCAATTGACTCCTCACCCATTGTGGCTCAGTACCAGATACAAAAACATAGTAAAACTAACTGATTTGCCTGTTGTAAATCGTCAGCTATTCACAGTAACAAAAAATGAAAGAAAGTGAGTTTGTTCTTTTGAACTCAAACCCAAGTTTAACTAATGTCAGGCCTGGATAATCAGATTTAGTTATAATTTTTCATATGTTTCCTCGCTTTGGCAGACCCATTCACTGGTGCAGAAAATGACTAACACCCCAAAAACATTGAATCTTGAGGTAAACAAAGCTTTAGACCTATTTTGCATCAAAATTCACTAAAGAAAATTGCTGTCACTTCTGATATGTTCGCTGTTGCCAGATCTTAAGAGCCAGATGATATATGAGCGAAGGAATCAGGTGGATGACCTAATGGTACTTGTGGTTCTTAATTGAGCGATGTCCTGGCCGGAATTTTTTTTTTCCTATACGCTTCTTTTTTTATTCTAAAATGACTGTTTTGTATTTGCCCTGTGTCTCACGCTTCTCCCTCTTCTCTCGTAAAGTGATTTCCTTGCTATGTTTAACACACAGCAGTGACATGCACAGCAAATCATTTTGACAAAGAAAGGATGGTTCTCTAGTATGTTATTATACAAACGGGCAGCACGCAGTGTGATTTCTCCCATCTGTGTGCCTAGAAGACAGTCATACCCCTCTCATGGGGGGGGGTGGGCATAGATGAAATAGTTTCAGAGTCTGTGGTACTGTAGCCCATCAGTCCAGGTACACCCGTCATTTGGCTGTTTCTCATTAGGGTTGTTGTGCTCAGCATGTATGAGAATATTGAGGAATTAGATTGTGTGCAATTGTGTCAATAGATTACCTGTCTTGGCATTCATAGCTAGAACATGCATTGATTCAATGTCTATTTCTGTCTATTTTGGGGAGAAGTGAATAGGTATGGTGTATCTGATGAAAAATAGGGCATAAATAACAGTTATTGGTTGCTAACTATTTTTTTCTGTGAGGAATAGTCTTGCAGATGGTTGTCACGCTCATGTCAAAGGCAGGCACATAACCCAGCATACGCAATTTTTTTTACTGGCCAGCTCTGTTCCATCACAAGCCGCATTTAGCCCCTGCCCTCCCAACCCGCATATCATACCTGCAAAGAGTGAGGGCCCTGGAGTGGCCTCAGAGTCCTGAGATTAAAGAGCAAGGGCCACCACATTTGGGGCAGGGATAACTTAATAATGAATTATTTTATATAAATACAGCAAATCAAGCCAAATCTATGCTGTATACGTATCTGGGTAGGAGGTATTATTACAGGGCAACAATGTAACGTTACTCTAGTACAGAAAAACTTTTTTGTATAATTTTGGGGGAGTATGGCTCGAAATGTACATATTTTCCAAAGTACACTAAAAATGTATAGCAGTATATCAGTTGTATAAAGAAGTAAGGGCGTATATGCTAGACATGACAATATATATATTTATTGGCAATGCTTAATTTCTCATCATGTTTGTTTGCTTTTCACTTTTTCCATCTTTCGTAGCGCTCTGATCGTAGCTCTCTGAGCAGACAGACCATTGTTAAGTGTTTTATATTTTTAATTATTTAGATGCAGAAATAATTTAGAGAGAATTGTATTTTAGAACATTAGACGCATTTATGCTGAATGCTGTCCATTAGCGAAGTAAATTATTGGTATTGGGCCGAAAATTTGAATGTGACTCCAGCTATCCGTTCTAGTAAAGGCATAATTTAATAATTTTTCTAAAGCACATCCAACAAGAGAAAGACAAGCGCATTTGTTCTTGTTAGAGAGTCAGCATTGATCTCTATTATCTGCTAGTAACATTTTATAAAGCTGTTGTGTCCTACTGTGTTTGACGCACACAACATATCGGCACAATGTCTTGAATGGCCGGGCTTCATATTAATCATTACTAGGGTGAACTACTCTAGGAACGGGCTTGGCACACGGGGGGGGAGGGGGGGGTGGGGTAGGAGCCATGAACGACCAGGGCATCGGGCAGAGGTGCAGAATAGAGTGTGAGACTCGGACACCTACAGATAGAGGTTGGCAGTGAGAGTTACTTGACAGAAGACATCGTGAGGGTACTTAAATAGCTGCTCTATGGGGTTTGTTCGTCCGGTTGGAGCAGTGCAGATTAGGCTGAGCGTTCAAGACATATTCGGCATTTCCAGCTCGAACATCCAAGCGCACGAGAAATAATCATGATGCTCAACATTTATGTTTTACGCTTGGCATGGTACAGGTCAGAATTATCGCTGATAACATCGTGATGGCTTTTCTGTGAAGAAGTATTCAAGAAAAATCATAATTCAAATTTTTCTTGGTTGTATCGCGTATGTTAAACTAAAATATGAGTGTTTCTTCTTTTCTTGTCTGTGTGTACTCTTGTAAAGTAAATGGGGTCAACCTTGAGAATATTTTGAAGGCAAAGTGAACTGGCATCATGATGGTGCCAGGTAGACGATCAAGATCCACCGCTGTGGGGCCGGGGATGTGGAATGCGCATTCGGCGGTGGAAAAAGTTGGAGATCGCCATAGACGCAGGAAGGCAGGGGTGTTGGATCATCATGTGTGTGTGCTGTGTCACTAGAATAAAAGGGGAGAGAAAAACCTCAGACAGTCTCGGCCAATGTTTTCTCAGATGAGTAAAGGTTCATCACTTTGCACTGCCAGTTTTGTTCCTGTTGTGTCTGACTCTCTAGACAAGGAATTTCATGTAATGGGGTCATATTCGAGGAAGACTGCTCAGAAACTGCTCAAAGTCCTTATTTAATACCCACTAGGTGGCTAGAACCCGTATGGCGTTCTGTAACAAAATTCCGCGAATCTCAGCACTCTGGAGTTTTGTTTTTAAGTTAATGCAGAACGCGATCCGGCCGGGTCGTTCGGGCAGTATATGCCATTCTGGGCCCCAGCATTTGATTATTATTCTTAGCACTTGGATATTTAGTAGAACCCATGATAGCTGTCTACGCTAAACTGCAAAAGGCAAAACCAATACACTCAAGACAAATGGTAAACATACTTATTCCTAAATGATATAAAGGGGCGCAGACGCATTTCTTTTTAGTAAATCAACCAATATAATATATATAATGGCCGTACTCCCCAAAACCGTGCAATCTTCTTCCGCTGAGTCCACACATTTGTGATATAATGCCACTTATCGGGTAGAAGTCCAGTTGGGCAGAAGTGCAGCTTGAGGTGCATAGCATGCGAAAGGGACTCTGAATCTAAATGATGTCAAAGTGGAACACTTACAGTGTTCCGTGGATCTTACAGGACGTGCCACCGGCGACCATTGTAAGTCCACAAGACCACAAAGGGTCACTTGATTGTGTGTTTGGGACAGGGCCATTTAGTCTGAGTCAGTTCGTTTTCAGTGAATCAAACCCCCACATGACATGTCTAGTTCAATTGCTGACGAATGACCTCTTATTAAGCCGGTTCTTTTTAGTGAGTCACGCATATTATAAATGTATTTTGGGTAACTGTTTAGTTTAGGCCATTTATTGGATTACTATTTATTCTGCCTATAACAAGATAGTGAAAGATAGTGTTTTTACATAATGAGTTCAATCTTTTTTTTTTTTTGGTGTTTTTTTGTTTGGGAAAGGGAAAGAGAGGAGGGAGGGGGGGTGGGGGGGGGAAAGGAAGGGGGGGGGAAAAAAACGAGAAAAAAAAAGCGGAGGGGTATGGGTACAAGTAACAGGGGCCATTTGTTGTTTCTTTTTTTTGGTTTTGTTTTTTTTGTTTTTTTTTATGGGGGGGGGGGGGGGGGGGGTGTTCAGTCGGGTTTTGTTTTGTTGGTGTGTGTTTGCCATGTTTTTTTGGTTTTGCTTTTTGTTTTTCTTTTTTTTTGCTCTTTTTTTTGAAGCGAAAGTTGTTTGTTTTTTTTTTGTTGTTTTGGTTTCATGTGGTTTGGATCTTTTTTTTGTGGTGGTTTGATTTGATTTGGTTTTTGTTTTGTGTTGTTTTTACCAACTGTGGTTTGTTTTTTTTTTTTGTTTTTTGTTTGGTTTGTTTTTTGGTTTGTTTTGGTTTTTTTTTTTTTTTTGTGCTGTTTTTTTGATGACCTTGGTTTCTTTTTGTTTGTTGTTTGTTTTCTTTTTGTTTTTGTTTTTTTTTGTTTGGTGTACTTTTGGTTTTGTCTTTTTTTTTTGTTTTTGGTTTTGGGCCAATGGAATTCATTTTCCCCTCCAATTTTATTTATTTATTTTAAAGACTGATCAGAGTGTAAATTGTACACAAAGTAAATTCCTTTTATAATTCAAATCCTTTTTCTCCTTGTTGCAATATTTTATGGGGTGTGAGACATGTACAAAACAAATACCGAGGCAGTCTAACTGCATCTATACCGATGTTCCCAGCTTGTTACCCGTCTACCGTAGATTTCTCTTCACTACCAGTGTCCGTTGAACCCTTAGGCTATGTAGCAGCAGGATATTCAGAAGCAGGGGCCCAATACCAAACAGACATCCCACACTGATCCCCCTTTGGTGTGACCACACATGGGCCTACGGAAGTACCCACCCTCTGTGTCGTCCACACTGTACAACAACCCCCCTGCTAGACCCGCAAACCATGTCCCCACATTGGAAACTGGGAGCCCCTCAGGGCATGAAGGGCAATTACGCTCAGTAACAGACGCCTTTTCTTATAGACTAAAAAAAACACCCTGGTACCACAAAAAAAAAACAAAAAGAAAAAAAAAAAAACAAAAAAACAACACTGTCACCACCAAACACGCAGTGTAAACATGGTACCATTATTCTGGCCTCCTCTACCACGCGTACACATATGCAGACACATTCTTGACTAAGTACATTCTCAATACCTATAACCCACATTCTGCCCTGCCCCTCTCGCAAACCTGGAACCAATGTGTGAAGGAACCAAATGAAGGAAGGTAATGAACAATTAATTCAAACAAGCAAGTGTAATGAGGAGTAATGAGTCACTTTATTCACCCTTTTAATTAATACACATATGCACACCACACACATCATTAAAGCCACTCAATCCCTAAACTAAATACCTGGTTGCATTTTCCTCAGACCTTTATCTGAACAGTTACAATCTAAGATTAACACATTATCCACCCCCCTTTTTTGTAATGTTTCCTCCAAGGATGGGGTAGGGTTCAAGGAACCTGAGATTTATTCATTGTATATTTAATATGTATTTGTTTGATACATTATTATGTTGTTATATTCTAGTAAGCGTTTGTTTGAACCGTCCTAGAGAGATACACAGGGTTTTGGGTGTATACATGAGCGGGTTTGGTGTGTTTTTTTGTGTGCAGGAAATCATTCGGCATCTCTTTTATGGTGACTCCCTTTTATGGGTGTGAGCATAAAATTCCTTGTGTGCAAGAACATAATGTGTTTTTTAATTTCATGTTGTCGGGTGACTACAGATAACGCCACCCTCCGAAACATCTACTCTGAAGCTTAGACCGAGACTCATACCATCAATCAAGGAATTATAGCAAAGTAACTAACTAGTGTACCGTACATAACACCAACACGTGTGCTTCTTTAATGTACAGTATTTTACATATGTACTGTAGGCTGTTCATACAGCAAATATTGTTGTTCTTTTTCTTACTAGCAAAAATGCCATGTCAGCGTGGCTGTGTTTGTAGTGCGTGTTATATTTAAGTGGGCCATTCCTCTGCGAGTGTTATAGTTCTTAGCTAGCTGTTGTCCAGTGGCCAGCCCCATTTAAACTTTACTACTGCTCAGATGTAAGCAAACAGAATATTTTAAATTGACTTTCATTATGGCTTTACAAGGCGCCACAAGCTTTTAACAACAGCAGGCACCTCTGAATACAAATTAGTACAACTCAGTCAAAAAGCATGGAATTGTAAACATAAACTTTTCATTAAAGTTAAAAAACCACTTGAATGTGTTGCTCATCAGATAAACTAAGTGTAACTGCCTTTAAACCTGAAGCCTGTAAATAGTTTTGAAAACAGAAAACCTATTTATTTAGAGTTTTTATTTTAGATAAAGACAAGTAGATTGTTTTTTATGTTGTACGCCTACCCTACTTACACTTAATGCTAACATAATACAAACTAAGGCCTATGTGAGGGCCTTACATACTAATTTTTTAAAATCAATATTGAATCTAGATACACACTTTCCTGCCTGGATTTCCCAAAGGAAATTCTTCAGGTAAATACTTATTATACTGCAAGTTCTCTTTCATATTCCCTGGTCCCCGCAGGAGTCCCTTATCTCCATGCTGCTGTGTTTTTCCTGCAGAAACACCTTGGTTTTTCCCTCTCATTAACCATGAGATGTGCTAAGTTAGTCTTTTTGCTTTCTGTCAATGCCCATTGTTTTTTCATAATATAAGGTGATTTTCGTCCTTTGGTACATTGCTTAGCATGCCCTTTTTTTCCCCTCTCAAATTATGTTCGCCACAACGGAGAGAAAGTGTTATTGTGGGGGTCATATATCTTTAGCTGTTTATGGTTCCATAGATATCGAAACACATTAAAGTTGTAGATAGAAAAGAATAAACTTCAGAATTAAACTTAATGGAATAATTTGTTTGGGCAAAAGTGATGCAGTTTCAAAAGACTAGTGAAAAGAATCAGGGAGGAGCGGGTGAGGTTATTGTGTCACCTTTGCACATCTCTCTATTTCATTCACAGGTTTTAATTGGTTGTATTATCCTCTAGCCTTGATGCCCATGTTATTCCTTCTCAGGCCCAGTGGACCTTTAAAAAGTACCAGAGCCACGAGAGAAGCGGGCATGCGGAGACAAACACTCTGGCCCCAAAAATTGAAAGAGAGAAAAAGGAGGAGAAAGCAACGGTGAGGTGGAAGGAGAGGCCAACAGCAAATGGGGCTGTTTTAGAAGTGGGGTAGTTAGGAGATAAAAACTGTCTCTCCAGACTGTAAAAAGATCCTTCCCCTTCTTCTTCTCTCCCCCTTCTTTTTGCCCTCCCTCTTTTTTCTACAAAAGAAGCACCGTTTTTTATCTTTGTGCCCTTAATTGGGCTCGAGGAGACAGAGAACTACTCAAGGCCGTTGAGACCCCAGGCGGCCTTTCTACTGTTCATTCATCTCTCCTCTCTTTCTTTCTGTCTATCTCTCTGACCCTCTTGCTTTTGAGCCCTCACTTTCTTTTCTGTCCCTCTCCCCTGACTCCACACCACCCTGTATCTCTCTCCTGTCTTCTATCTTTGTCCCTCAGTTTTCCTTTTTGTGTGCGGCTCTATCGGATTCTCGGTGGTGACATATCTCTTACTTTTCCTTCACATTAGAGAAAGGCGCACACCACACGTATCAGTAGGACAAGAGATTGGATTTGTGTGTGTGTGTGTGTGATACACTTTGCTGAACATCGGGAAACTGAGGGTGCAACTGGTCTGTAGGTTCACTGAAAGGTTGATGCATTGACCACAAGAAACTGGGGGGTCTGACCACACAAAGAGAGACTCACGAGAAGATGATAGGGCGCAAAAAGCATCAATGCCAAAAAACTCTGTAACCTCTGTATTTTCCTGTATACATAAGCAGAGCCAGTGCAACAAGAATTAAAGAATTTATGTTTTGTTAGGTTAGAACCAAAAGAAAGGATTAGCCCCAATTTTGTTCATTAACTATCAGACGTCAGATACATTTACAGCAATTTACAAGTCTGAAACATGTGCAGCAATTGTACGAGTGGTAATTCGTAGTGTATGGTGCAGCAATTTGTCGACAGGGTTCTTATAACACAAAATGCACACACACACACACACACACACCACACACACACACACACACCACACAACACACCCACACACCTTTTCCAGTTTGAAAGAAATTAATACATTTGCAAAGGACAAACTTAAATTGCTCCAGAGAGTGTAAATACAGGTTGCAAAATAATTTCTATTTCACGATAAATATTTTCTGTTCTTTTTGAGTTTTTTTCAATCAAAAATGAATTTTGCCTCAAAAATAATTCTCAGCACAAGTGGTTTTGAAACATTTCAATAGAACTATTACTTGGCACCAAATCCGCATATTGAATGATTTCTGAAGCATCAGGTAACACTGAAGATGATACAGCTGCAGAAAGTCGCTTTGGCCATCAAACATGAACAGCAGTTTAAAAATGTATTGAAAAAGAAACGAGTTATTAAATATAATAATTATTTCACATTATTTATGTTTTTGCTGTACTTTAATATCAAAGAACTGCAGCACTTGGTAGCAAGCTAACGGACTTCTAAAAAATAATTAAAAATAAAAATTAATAAAATCTCTCTGGTTTTTGTTCGTAGACAAAAAGAAAGGATTAACAATTGTTCATTAACTTTCCAGACGGTCGACATTTTACAGGAATGTTAAGGTAAATATTGTGCAGCAATTTGTCGAGGGTTATTATAACCAAAATGTGAATAGTCCCACACACACACACACACACACACACACACATTGGCCACACCCCACACACACACACACAACACACACACAACACACACACACACACACACACATTTTCCCTTTTGAAAGAAGTAATACATTTGCAAAGGACACTTAAATTGCTCAGAGGTTGATACAGGACGTTGCAAAATATTTCTATTCCACATAAAATTCGTCTTTTGAGTTTTTTCATCAAAATGAATTGCCTCAAAATATTCAGCAGCACAAGTGTTTTGAACATTTCATATGAATATTCCTTGAGCACCAATCAGCATATTAGAATGGTTCTGAGGATCATGTAACACTGAAGCTGATTACCCTGCAGAAAATTCAGCTTTTGGCCATCACAACAAAAAATAGCAGTTTAAATGTATTGCAAAAGAAACAGCTTATTAAATTATAATAATATTTCACATATTTATGTTTTACTGTACTTTAAATCAAAGAATGCAGCATTGGTAAGCAAGACATAATCGACTTCTAAAAAAATTAAAAAAAATTATAAACTCTCTCTCTCTCTCTCAATCGTCTCTTCTCTCTCTCGTCAATATATAAATATATATATATATCTTGTCGCTCTTTCTCCCTATAATTATGTTATAGTGTGTAAATTTATTTATTTTTTTACCCTTTATTAGGGGTTGACACTCTCATAACGCGCATATTTCTCTGCCCTGCAGTTTTTGTTTGTTTGAATTTTGGACAGTTTTGCTAGGCTCTACTGAATTTTTGACTTCTTTTCTGAAAGTGTTTGTGGACCACGTAGGGCGTATGTCAGAGTGTGTGAGTGTCAATTTGTTAATGTCCGCTTATCTGTTCACTCCGATGCTTGATGAGCTGACAAATACAGGGAATCAGTCCTGGTGGACCATGACCTAGTGGTTGCACTTATACTTGCAGAATGCAGATTTGAATTCGTCTGTTCTTGTCCTGATATTAATCCGTTCACTTTCATGTGGCCCTAATTGTGTGTTGAAATGTGGTACAAAGTGGCATTTTTTTTCCCCCGTCTTCAAGGGGACAGCCTTGGTAGAAGTCCAAATTCAGCATATGCGGAGGTATCTGACCCCATCTTTTCCCTTCATCTTCCCTTCTCCCAACTCCCGCCCCATCTCTTAGTTTTTGCTATCCAGGAGCATCTGACTCTGAGTTACGTTTTGGAGGGAATCCCAGACAAAACTAGTCCCCTTTTTTGAAAAGGAGGACGCAGAGACAAAAAGGGATATGACGAGCGGAATGTCAAAACCGCCCCCTTCTTTTGCCTCCTCGCTTTCTTTGGGATGAGGCCAGAGGATGCGCTTTGACTGAATAGCACCGCATCAACTGAGCAAGGCTGTATGCGTACCTCTGTGTTACCCCTCATGTACATATGATGGGCTGCACGGTTTGGATAGAAACATGCGCGTAACATGACCAGTAAGAAGTCCAAAAAAAAAAACAAAAAAAACAGAGAGGTTGGAAGCAAAGGGATTGAAAACGTGAGAAGACAATAGTGCTAATTTAAGTAAAAACAAAGGTCAGATAATAATCTCGTCCCTTCATTTAAATGGACAACCGCTCCATGAACCTCACCGAACGGCCTTGAGACACAGCTCACTGTGCTTGACCTCTTGAATGGTCTGGCAACTGAACAGATCCCGATCCCGTAATCCAAAGCGTTCCCTCAGCGATTTTTTTCGGCGTCCGGCTGTGTAATAGAGAGAGAGATTTCGGGAATCCTCGCTATTTCCTCCAGCTCCTGAGTTGAGCTTTTCAAAACAGCACTTTGGAGCCTGTTGTGGTTGACATGGTCGCAAAAACACAAAAAATGAATGTTTCTTTAACTCTCTCATCCCACCTCGTGTGAGCACTTGACAAGATGTTTTTACACCCATGTAGTTTCTAATCTCTCTCCCTCTTGTAGATTCAATTCATAAATAAATCCCCCAAGGCCGTTGAACCCTCACCTGTCTAGGTTGAAAGCTCATTTACAAGTCTTTTGGTAACTGTGTGTTGTCCCACCTGATTTCTTACACTGGAGGCCACTGTTGCTCTAGAAATTGTAATTAGCTGTCCATCTGTAGCTCTGAGCGGTTTGCCAAACCCCTACTTGGGTCTTTTTTCCCTACAGGGGACCTGCTTGCTCAACCGACCAATTAAACAATCCTTATTCATCCTTTTATTCATGTCCATTTACTCCAGTCCTAACTGCTGATTTAACTTGCCAGGTAATTGGCAAGTGAAAGTAGAGTTAGTTTTTACATGTCTTTATAAACCGTGTAACCTATACAACAAAAATACTCTTTAGATTTTGTCAATATTTTGTCATAGTCATTCTTTAAACTTTTTTACATTTTATTAAAATTTCAACCAAAAATATCTATTTTTATTTAATTTAGTATTTTATTTTCAATTTTTTGTAAGTTTTCTTCTTTCTTTTGTTATTTATTTGTCTGTTTAAGTTTATTTTTATGGAAAGAGCATATTCACATGTGACTTACACATTCTGAAGTAAACGGAACTACTATAAACTGCTTTTGTGCTATTTAAGCATTTTGTATATTATACATAGTATATTAAATATTTCAAAGCTTTATTTTAATATTTTAAGTTTTCATTTGCATTATACGTTTAGTAATTTTGTCACGCTAAATTTGTATTTTGCTTTTTTTTCTTCGGTTTTAAGGTTTTAGTCATTTAATTTACTAAACTGATTTTATTTATTAGTTAGTCCAGTCAAAGGGCAACATTTATAAGTTTTTGAGATCTAATATGTATAATTGTCGTTTCAAATCCTTTCAAAATTCAGCCTCTTTTAATTAAAGGTAAAACAATTTTTAATCGTTTGTATCAACAGTCACAACAAATAATCCAGTTGCAAAACCTTTTTGTGCAGATGCAAGCTGTAATAAATTACATTTAATGTTGTGTATATCCTGATTACATCTCATATTTTGGGATTTGTTTGGAAAAGCTAAGTAATTTTTAAACAGTGTTCATATCAGCCTCTGCTCACACAGCCTCAAGCGGGTCATTTTTCTTCATCAACAAATTATGAAGTGCATTGTTTAATAGGCTTGCAGTGTTTATTTTAAGTTTATTGTGCATTTTTAGTCTTATCTTTATCATTGATGACAAAAAAATTCTAAGTATCCCACAGTGTTTTCATTCACATAAAAATGCTGCAAAAAGACTAATATCTCCCTTTTTTAGTTTGACCTGTTTAATAACAACATATCACATCACTCCAAGAAAACCCTCCTAAACTCTTTATTCAGTTTTCCATTGTGCTAAATTCTCCCTTTGCTAAATCAATCATTGTGCTAAATTCCCCCAATTGCTAAATCAATCTTTTCAGTCCTTTCCACCTTTGGATGCCGTAATGATCCTTCAAAGTGGCATTTTTTGTGTTTCACAGAGTCGGAGTGGACGTGAAAAAATGAGAGGAAAATGAGAGAAGAAATGGATTGTGACAAAGCAGTAAGTATAATGATTGGAGCCTGAACCCGGCAGGTGTTCTGCCCTCCTAACTGGATTTACTTCCTCTCTTCCCCACTGCGAGGTCAACCCGTAGTCCATGAATCGCTGTCTGATCCGAGCCCTTCAGAATGATAGATCCGTACACATCTCTGAAACAGAAAGTGTAAAAGACAAATATGAATAAAAAAAAAAAGATCACAAGACTTAAAGTGAGGAGAGTGAGGATCTCATGAGATTGTTTTGTTTGTTGCCTGAATGGACTGGATCTGAATGGAATGGATAAGGAAATTAAGGCACACAGAGTTTGCCCTGTTAGGGGGTTCAGGGTCCCTTGTTGACAGTGTGGTGTAGCATAAAGGAAGAGGAGCGCCACACTGGAATGTGAACAATATGGGAATGTGACAACCATATGTACTTTCAATAGTGTAGTGTTTTAGTGTCATCATTCCTTCAAATCTTGCCACTGGAGGGTTGCTGTGCAGACGTTGAGCTCCAACCATAATGAGAACTCCACCTACCTGTGATTGTTTATAGATGATCTTGAAGACCTTACTTAGTAATTCTCAAGGGTGTGTTTTTGATTGGGTAGAGCGAACTGTCATAAAGTGGATCCCAGGGCCAGATAAGAAGATCCCTTACTTGTTCATGCATTTTTGTTAAATGGTGTAAAATTTAGGCCTGATCCAATGATGAATCACGATTGAATCACAGTCCAAATAAAAGGTTTTTGTTTTACTATATACCCATAATAAATATATTATGTGTACCGGGTATATTTAATTATTATGTATAATATTAAATCGAACACACATAAATTATATAGGTTAGAATATTTAATGTAAATAATATTATATATTTATATTCTTATATTTACATATTATATATGACATATATTTAATAAATAAACATAACGATATTCCTCTAAATCTATAACATGCATGTGTTTGTATTGTATATATTCATGAGTATAGACACATTATACACACTATATTTGTACACAAAAACTTTTAGTTGGGATGTGATTTAATCGTGATTAACTTTGACAGCCCTAGTAAAAGTACTTCTTTTCATCATTTATTTAATTTTCTTTATTTTACACCTTTGGGTTGTGGTAACACAAATGAAGACGTGCATTTTCAGTCTGTGCCTAGACAACAGTATAAAGCACCATATGTGAGAAGTGTTAGCATGTTATAAGGATACATTTGCAAAATGCATTAGAGATCATTTGTATCTGTGTTGCTGGTACAGAGTCAACATTTACTCTTCTAAAGTTTGGAGCTGGTAAGATTAATGTTTTTGAAAGAGTTGCTCTTTCACTTTCACCACTATCAACGTAACTGTATATTTTATTACATATATAGCAATTGTATTATTATTATTACAAGTATTATACCTTTATGGAGGTCTTGACTACTGTTATTTATTTGGCAGTCTAATGGACAGGACAGTCACAGGCCTCCAGGTTTCACCCCAAATATCTTAAATTGTGTCCGACGACGAAAACAGAGCTTGTTACGGGTTTGGAACGAATATGGGGGTAAGTGATTATGACCAAAATTTTTATTTTGGGGTGGAGCTATCCCTTTAATGCCTCCTTGTTGGCATGAAAGTATTAATTTCTTTAAAAAAATAATAATAATCAACTTTGAAATTTAATATATGTGAAATAGCTTAATGTGTTTAGAAGAGTTTTACTTTATCCAGGTTTATTTATTTAAAAATAAATAATAAATCATTTGAGAGACACAATCAAACATTTAGCTGAACTTGTACTTTCGCTTAAGTTGATTTTGTAGTTTTGGTGGCACCCCCAGAAGCTGGTCACCACAGGCCACCTTTTAAAGACCCCTGATTTATCAACCCCACATCCATGAAATGCTTTGATTAGATGTATACATGTTATGAACCAGTTGTAGCAATGAATAACCGCAACCGGAGTGGAGAATAGTAGATAAGAGAAACAGGCAGATGTGTGCTCTTCAAAGAGCCAACAGATCACAGAAGAAATGGAGAGATGACGCTAGAGCTTGCCAAGGAGCCTGGCCATCCCAGATCCATCTACTGATTTTCCAAATATAGAAGCTCTTTGGCGACCACTGTCGCAAAACAACCAATTCTAACTGTAGCTGCAGAGCAGATAATGTAGACTTCGCTCTTCGAAGCTCAGGGTTGAAAAAACCGAGGCCAGTCTGTTATTATGGTTGAACTGTTATGCACTCAAGTTGAGTCGCAGTACAATAGTGGGGCACGGCGACTCAACTGTGGAGGATCAGAGGAGCAAGCGCCTGCCTATACTACATTATATGGCAGCATTCGGTTAAAAGTTTAAGGTTTCGAGATGAGGCATTGGAAAACATCTAAATGGGCACATTATTCCTTCCTCAGATAAAAGAACTCAGACAAACTAATATATTATGAGAAAGAAACCAGGGAGAAGAAAAAAATGACATATTAAAAAATTCATAGCCTTTTTTGTCCTTTTCATTGATTTGAAGTGACACAAAAAGCCTTAGTTTTTTTTTTTTTTATTTTTTTTCTTTTTTGTGCTTGAAGGCATAGTTTCCTGAAAAATTTAAATTCTGTTATCCTTTACACACCGTCAAACCAAACCTATATGAGTTTCTAAATTGTAGTTAATAACATTATGTTGTGGAATTAAAGTATTTTGTGTGTGTGTGTGTGTGTGTTTTTGTCTTACAATGAAAGTACAAAGTTGTTTTTGGACCCCTTTGACTTTCATTGTATAGACAAAAACGTTCAAAATTTCTTCAGAATATATCTTTTGTGTTCCTCAGAAGAAAAGGAAGTCCATAGTTTGGAACAACATGAAGGTGAGTAACGATACCAGAATCTTGGAACTGGAGTGAAGTACTCCCTCCTATCCCAGAAATTAGTTCGATCAGGCGATACTGTGCTTAGCGCGTGAGAACAGGCTTCCCACTGCACAGGAACAAAATTTTCTCAAATTATAGAAAGGTTACAGTGAAAACAGTCAATTGAACTACCCATCCCCCAACACCCTTCTCCTCATCCGAGCTCAGGAGGCCCCTTGTATGGTGAGGGGACCAGTAACCTCTGTCTTGCTCCATCAATAGAGCCGGTTGAGCGAAAGGACCACTGAGTGGGCATAATGGCGTGGCTCTCTCCAAAGGAGCCCCCAGAGGCACTAGCCATGTTTTACTTAGCCACCGTTGGAAAAAAAGGGATGAAATAACAAAAACACACAGAAGGAAAGGCTGAGAGAGCGCACAGTGGAGTGGTTTTAATGTGAGTGAGGGAAGGAAGGAGGTATGGACAGTTGTCGAGATGGCATGCCCAGTCTTTTATGCATCGCCATTTCCTTGTGTTTTCGCAGAAAACAGTGTGAAGTGATACCCCACGGGGTCATAGTGTCAGTGGAGGGGCAGAGTGGAGTTTTGTATTTTTGGTATTTCATTGATATCCATATGTTTCATGGAGGATACCGGGTTTAAAGAGCATAAATCAACATGGAATAAAAACGAAATAACATTAAATTACACAGAGTTACTTTATAATAAATGATCAATTCCAAAAAAAATGCCTCATTATAATTTATCTTTGTCTTGTTTTGAACTACAAATAATAATAATAATAATAATAATAAATAATACTAATAAATAATAATACTATAATAATAATAATCCTAATAATAATAATCAAATACTAAGAATAATAATAAATAACAAAATAATTAAACAAAATTGACATTGATTATATAAACGACCCTTGATTTAAAAAAAAATTAAATGCTTTGCATGGGATGAATTGTGCACAATAAGGTCAATTAACAAGCATTTAGGAAAATACATATAATTTTCAATTTATGCTGGACTTTGATGCATGTGGAAGTAGTGTCTATAAATAGACTACAAAGAATGATAAAAAAAAAAAAAACTCAGAGCATCCATGGTTACACTTTATTTTATGAAAACTAATTCTTCACTATTAACAGTTGTTTATATCGTTCATATTACTAGCAATATTGGCTGTTTATTCAGTACTTCTTAAAGCACATTATTAATACCGTATTCTGCATTGACCATATTTTAGATCACAACCTATACATAAGTCTTAACAACTACATTACTAACTAATTAAAAGCACAAATTAGGATAGGAGTTTGAGGTTATAGTTAATAGTTAGTTAATAGTGAGAATTGGTCCCTAAACTAAAGTGTGACCACATTCATGCGTATTTTTCCATAAAGTGTGGTTCTACCATACATACATATTTGACATTGAAACACACAGTATCAATATATTCACATTTTTATGAATCCTGTGAATACTGAATTCATGGTGCTTATTGGCATGCAAAGTTTCTTCATTTACTATCGCTATGGGTAGTGTTTGGTCACCTGTGGCAGTCGCCATTTGAATATGTTTCATCACTATCCAACCAGGAAATTAAGGAGTATTTGTAAAAAGCCTTACATTTTCGATGTTGTCAATATGTTGATATTGCAATGTTTCTGTGTCTGTCCAAATGACACACAAAGCTTGCATACAGCGATTAAAATTGACATGAGATCATGTGAGACAAACCCCTCCTGCGGCTTTCTTGTAAACATGGTCTTGGACTTGTCTGCAACGCCATACATGTGCCCTTTTTCCCTCTGTCTGAGTGCTAGGAACTAAAACATGTTGCCTTTGAAAAGAAAAGTTTGGCTGTTGATCAAAGGAAACATATTTCTTTCTTTCTGTTGTGCCAAACCATACATTTGATAGAAGTCATACGGGAGAGTGAAAAATATGTAAGGTTGAGGGCTAGAAAGTTTCTACTTCTAAAAATGAGCGCTTTACGAAGGCCCTGTGTACCCTGACACTGGCGGTTATGGTGTGGATTTTCATGGGGTAAAATAGATGAAGTGAAGCCAAAAATGGTTGTCATCGATAGGAAAATTAAAGCTTTATGGAATAGTCACATCTCCTTGGGAAAATTAAATTGCACAGCTATTGCATTCTTTCCTTGCCTTACTATTGAGGGTCTAGATTTTGGATGTTGCTCAGAGAAGAAGATCCAAAACAAATAGATCAGAAAATCCTTGACCCAGTTCGGTCGGGCCCAGTGTAAATCATGGCAGTGAGCTTTGGAATGCATTTCTGCTTTAGGCCAGCAAGTCTCACTCCAGCCTGATGCACTATTGATTTATTTATGTACAATTTTTATTATTCTTTTTTCTTTTTTTGTCACATGTACATTTTTACAGTATGCATTAGGGCAGATACACTGTATGCTTAAAGCCAAAACTTAAAGTTGCATTCAAGCTCTACATCATATCAGTTAATTTATTTCCTGTGAAATAAATCCATTGCTGAGCACCATGCTGTACTGTTTGGATACAGAATTTTTTTATTGATCAGTATCACTTTATTTGCTTATGAGATTTGGAATGTTGAAGAGTCTAAAGCGACTTAACACATCCCCATTATAAAGGCGTCAATTTTCAACTTGCTCCCTCTGTGATACAGTGTTTAAATGCCTAGAGTGTAGTAATGATCTCTTTGAGTGTTTATGGATTTGTTTTTTTAAACGGCAAACACGTGGTTGTGATGCTGGAATACTGCGAATACATATTACATCCACATTCCACTTAAGGTCACTTGGGTCAGCATTGCTAGCACCTTGGTATACAGATTTTTATGTGGTCCGCGGTCATTTGGAAATCAGACTTTTTAGAAGTTATACACAGCATCCACAATATGCAGGTTCCAGCTGTTAAGACACAGGCAGATGTAGAGATTCAGGCTGCATGCCGTTCCCCCCTCACTGCTTCCAACCACAATCATTAGCCCACTAGTGCACCTTGGTGTTGAAAACCAGGTGGGGAAATGGGTGGGTATATATAGTCTCCAAAGATGGGTGTTGGATGGGGTTTGCCTGAAAAATATTGTAAAACTGAAACTGCTCTGTTCTATGGGAAGGGGGTTCATGGATACTTGGTCATGGTAGTTGGAATTGGGAATCTTGCCCTTGGTCTTTTTTTCCATTCACATAAAGGTGTAGTGTGTAAAACTGGGGTCAGGGCTGACAATGTGTGGTGCTGATGTAGAAGTGGACAACTTGCCTCTCACTTGTAATGTCCAGCTGGAAAGTGTGTTTGGGTTTGTTGACTGTCAGGAATGAGACGTTGGGGCTGTAGAACCTAACCTGCAGAACCAGATTACACTAGTTATTTACTTCTTCTAGAGATTATATTCCTTTGGCAGCATATCCAGGGTCTTTTGGCATCCTGGAAAAGAGCTGCTTTTAGAGTAACACTTCATTCAAATTAAGATGAAAGGGAACAACAGTTGCTTTTGTAGTATCTCTGTTCACATGCATTTTAGGGTGTATCAGGACAAACACTGAATTTGACTGTTATGTCTATAAATAGGCATTGCAATGATGCATCATTTAAAACCCGATACAGCTGCAGGGGGGACTGATTAAACCTTATAAAGCATAACTGTGGTGTGACAAATATAAAGGTTTTATGTGATTATTCAAAATATATGAATTTGCATTTATTTTTTGTATCTATCTGTCTGTCTGTCATCAATCTATCTATGCATCTGGAAATCATGGATAGATTTATAAATTACAAGACTTGCTCTTTAAGGAAATTATTTTTAGTAGTTTGAATCATTCCGCATCCATTTAGCTGGGGCACTCACACCATATTTCACCTTCATTTCACATCCATCCTGTAAGGTACTACTACACATTTCTCATTATCAAAACCTCACCTCAGTATGTTTCTGATTATCAATCCAAGATCATTGCTTTGAACCTTATAATGAATTATATGTGTACAAATAATGTAGATTTCAAGCGAACAGCTGGGCTATCTGTGATCTTAATTAAACTAGAAAACTGGCACTAAACTTCAACAATCCTGGCATTTGATGTGTATTTCTGTGTTTTGCATTGTTTCTCCAAATGGACAAATAAACAAGAAAAGAGGGTCACATAACAGCAAAGGAATGCAACGTTCATTATTGAGAACTGTGCTAAATATTAACACATACATAAAGAGGAGCCAAGTCACCTTTATTTATATAGCACTTTTAAATAAAACAGATTGTGTCAAAGCAACTGAACAACATTACTTAGGGAAAACAGTGTTCAATAATGCCAACTGGACAGTGTTAAGGAGTTCATCATTGAATTCCAGTGCTGTCATCATGCAGGCTCAGTTCAGTTTAAATAGTATCTGATGCAATCATTTGCAATCAAGTCACACGATATCACTGTAAATGAAGTGGTCCCAAACTCCGCAAGCAGAGGCGACCGCTTGCCAAGGAACCAAATTCTCCATCGGTGACAGCATGGAAAGGAAGAAAAACCTTGGGAGAAAAAACAGGCTCTGTCATGGGGGCCAGTTCTCCTCGGACCAGACGAAACCAGCAGTTCAATTCTCCAGGCCTGCAAGCAAAACAGATTGTGCAATGATGGCGCAACTGGTTCCTGTGGTCTTGTCCCATGGTCGTCTGAGAACAAGGTCTTTACAGGGGGATTTGTATCTGGGGACATCTAGTAGTTCTCCTGGTCTCTGCTGACCTTCAGGGCTGTAGAGGTACTTTCTCAGGTGCTGATCCACCATCTGGGCTGGAAACATACTGGATCCGGGTGACTGCAGTGGACCATCTGACCTGGATACTAGACGGATCAGATGGCTACGGGACCTCTGAATAAGAGAGAAACAGACTAATATAGCGAGATGCCATTTACAATGATGTAGCAATACCTCGGGTGTTATGGGAAGTGTTCGGTTCCAGTTTACTAATTACTACGCCTAAAAATCTTTACGGATTTGGATATTGAAGCGCATTAGTGGTTATGTGTAAGCAGGTTAAAGGAGATGGGTCTTAATCTAGATTTAAACTGGACCGAGTTGTGTTCTGCCTCCGAACAATGTTAGGGTATGGTAGGTTACTCCAGAGTTGAGGCGCTAAATCGGAAAAGGATCTGCCTGCCCGCAGGACTTTGAATTCTAGGTATTATCAAATTGCCAGAGTTTTGAGATGCAGAAGACGGGAGGACTATAATGTAACAAAAGCTCTTTCAAAACCTGACCGGTGCTAAAACCATTCAGGGCTTTATAAGTAATAAGCAAGATTTTAAAATCTATACAATGTTTAATAGGAAGTTGGTGCAGTGTTGACAGAACTGGGCTAATATGGTCATACTTCCTGGTTCTAGTATGAACTCTAGCTGCTGCATTTTGGACTAGCTGGAGTTTGTTTATTAAGCTGTGCAGAACAACTACCCAATAGAGCATTACAATGAGAAAATCTAATCTTGAGGTCATAAACGCATGGATAAACATTTCTGCATTTGACATTGAGAGTAACAGGTCATAATTTCTAAATATATTTCTGAGATGGAAAAATGCAGTTTCAAAATTGCTAGAAGCAATGGCTTTCTAAGGAAAGATTGATATCAAAGAAGCACACCTAGGTTCCTAACTGAACCAGATTTAGAGTGGTTTTCTTTTTCTACAAAAATAATTAAATAAATAAATAAAAGTCTTCGTGAAGGCTTGCATTTTTAGCTCAAGAATGTAGGCTAAAGATTCGCCTTGATGACCTGGCTGGGTTTTGTCATGCATCCACGATAAGTTATGGATTCCCCCAGACCTGAGAGCTGGCCCAGTGCATCAAAAAGTGTGCTAGGTGAACCAATCCTGAATTTACAGAAATCTTATTGGGATAGACCCTGGTGTTTCCATCCTAACTTGGGCATGCAGGACAGACTTTACACATCACAAATGAAGATGAAGGACACTCTAAGTTCCTGTGTGTGTGTTGTGCTTATGTGGTATTCCAGTTTCCTTAATGCTATATGATGGAATTGATTAACTTCAGGACATTAGCTGAAACACAAAATGAAAAGATACAGGGTACAAACTATTGGATAAATCTCAGAGAAATGAAATGTGTATGACCTAGAAAACCATTTGAAGATCAGTCATCTATAAAAAAATGGTTCCCCATCAGAAGTAACCTAATAATTCTTTTTGTGTGCTTAACTTTTTATAATTGTATGAAGCCATTTTATAAACTACAGTATATCATTATATGACAGCATACTAGACTAGCATTCTCTGTCGGTGATGTCAGTATTTTCTCAGCTAATGGAATTCACTATTTGTAATATTATCAGTATTATAGCCAATACAGGGCTTCCAACAATATGGATGGTCTCCAGATTTTATTTGTATTGATTTACTGATCTCGAACATTAATTTTTTTACAGCCTTGCAAACTTCTTACATTTTTGTTTTTCTGTGATATATTCAAATATTCCTCGCTTGATTTTATTCCAAAGATAAAAATTGGCTTAGCAGATAACAGGGTTTTGTCTACAGATGCACTGATTGCAATTCTTTTCTTGGCCGGTTCACAATTTTTTTGTAAATGTGGACCTGGTGGAAAATTGATTTTTTGCAGGATCTCATTTCTCCCCAAGAACTCATAACTGATTAGCACATACAAAAACAACAAAAAATTTATGCATATATGTTCGCCAAGCAAAAAATGACACACTGCAGTCATAACTATTTGTTTATTCATTTTTTGCTTATTTTTTCCTTTTATTCAAAAAACATTCCAAAACCCATTAACTGAATTATCATGAAATATCTAGACAATCACCTTTATAGATTATGTTGATCCATAGTGGGCTTATGCTCAAACCAACCTTAATAATGTAAATCTATTAACTATGCATCAAAACCCTGTCTGTTTTACTTAACTAACAGATATGAGTGCCGCTTCATAACATATTTTTAACAATAATGCACTGAGTTTTTTATTTAATATATGAATTTAACACTGAAAAGTTAATGTGAACTGCACAAAAACATTGCAAGTTAGGCTGCTAATCATATAACACTTTCATTGTGTACAGAAAAGAAAGCTAAAGAACATTTACAATATCAAATAAACATTTTCACTTGGCCAGTCTACTCTCAAGCACTCTCTTCTCCAAAAACTCCCATTAAAAATCACTGAAGCTGTTTACACTATGAAATTAATATCTTATGAGGATTCATAGGTCAGTTACCAATATTTGCACTTTGTTGTTTCTGATCTAAGAGAATTCCCCAGAAAGAGTGTATTCAGTCATGAAATGAAAGTGAAGAAAACATCGCATTTTTTAGTGATGAGATCATCTAAACACCTCTCTGATTGGCTTTCATTGGCATTCATAAGCTCAACAGCATCAGTCTGTGATTGGTTGAGTAATGCACAGTGCTGTAAAACGCTTTTCTGGTTCCCTGGCTCAGCTTCAGCCAAGCGTAAGACAGGTTTGAATTCCTATCAGCTGATGATATGGATGCACTGAACGCTGCCTGTGTGATTGTATTAAATATTATGTGTTACTAATCAGCTATTGTTTTGTCTTTTGGAAGCTGCATTCAAAATCCACTTGGCTCAAAAATCTGAGGGGGCATGATTTGGCATGATGCTTCTGATACAAATAAATGTTGGTGAAAATGCAAATACTTTTAAATATGACCAAACCATCAGTAGGTGGCAAATGACTGTTTTAATGAGTGAGTCATTTAGTCATTAGGCTTGTTCGAGATGCATCGGCGCTGCCCAGACCGTTCGTCATATAGGCCGGGACAGACCAAGCCAACTTCAAAGAACTAGCAGCAATGAAAGCCGACGGTTTTCACACTGCACAGAACACACTGCACAGACTACAGACGATGGCAAACTAACACGTGCGTTCGCGCCATAGTTTAAGCGAGGAGTGAATTAGCTGTGTGTGTATCGAAAGGCAGCTATCAATGGTATATATTCGTCATTCAAAAAGAGAAACCGAAACAAAGATATGAGATAAACGCAGATATATGAAATGTAAACAAAGCAGCACTTGCTCACTGTTTTGAATATCGGTAACGTTGATAACTTTACTCATTTTAAGTGGATCATTGCTCATGTAGGCCCAACATTGGCAGATGGCTAAATCAACACAGCTTGGTGTCCCCCCGCCTTATGACATCCAAGTACCGCAAGAGCTGTATTCAAAAGCTTAAAGAGTTGTCTGCTATCCAGTCACCTTCGCGGTATTTTGATGTCATACACATATCCGGTCTGCTTGCCAGTGCGATGATGCATCTCGAACATGCCTATTCATTCAACCGTTTCGTTCAAATCGGCTTTTCCCAGAAACAATGGAAAGTAATCGGCCACTGAATCACTCATCTACTTACTCCATTCAAAAGCGCGGATTCATTCAACAGCTTAAACAACACTGTGTTTCTCGGAGACTCACGGCAGTCAATTATTTTATCTAAATTTTTTGTCTAACAAGTCAGTTTTAATATTAACTTCTTTTTGTTTACTTCAGCTACGGCAAAATCAGTGTGTCACACTGCAATCGTGCTGTGCTTTATATTGATATTCGGCAAACCTCTTGAGTAGTGGTTGCTTACTTAAATCATATATATTTTGTGAAATCGGGCAGACTGACCCGCCGGTAAGTTCTGAAATATGCCCTGTGTCTGGAAATTTTCTGTGGTACTGGTTGGAGCTATATGAATATTCGCGAGTTTTTCTGTTCAAGAGTTTCCTCTTAAAGTGCTGCTAAAACATTAGTGCTCCTCGGACAAAAAAGTAAATAAAATAAATGTATCCATAACATCATTAATTTCAGCATCGAACTGCTACTTTTATATATATTTTTGCATATGTATTATTATGCACAGCCATTAATATTTTAGTATTATGCTGCTTGAGGTTCACTTATAATCTTTACGGTTTTGCACATTTATTTTATTCATGTTTATAAATATATGCAGTTACATTATATGGCTTTATAATTTCAGGCTTGTTGCAGAATTTTCTTTTTAAAGAAAAAAAATATTTTAGTGATCAAAAAATGTTGTAATAAGTGTAAAAAACAAACATTAAAAAAAAAAAATTGAGCATTCCTTGAGATTATAGACTTAATTTACTCATCAGAACAGAACAGAACTCCTGAATTGCTGATTAGCTACAATATGTGGTAACTTTACATTTATTTAATCACATTTTGTGACAGGTGGTTGTGTTCCTTCTTATTTGATTGGATGAGTGGTATCAGTTGCTTGTTGTTCAGTAACAGCAGTAGGATGTTTCGCTGTTTGTATAACTCCACTTGTCCCGAGTTGCAGACCAGATTATGTTAGCGATGCGAAACGGTGAGAGAACATCATGTTTTTGTATCCATAGACTGTGATCATTTAATTGGTTTGGTTTGGAATGATTCAATTTCTTTGTTAGAGTAACTTCATTCCATGTTGTGGCTTCTGGGGTTTATTAGTCAGTGCTCAGCGTCATTGTGTTAGTTATGTGTCACAGGAGGTGGTCATACACTTTCATAATGTCAACAGATCTTGAGATTTCTTACTTAGTAGTACCATAATGGATTGTCATAAAAGTTGTTTGTTAATCACAGCTGCATCAGAGTTGTGGGAATGAATCCTGAACCCCTGACTGACATCCAGTGAAATTTTATGAGGATTTGATTCCCAAATTATTCAAGCGCTTCTATACTTCCTGGGCATAGGAGAAAAAGAGAGTGAGAGGATTATGTGTGTAGAGAGAGTGCTAACCTCCATGTGAACTCTGAGGAAGGATGAGTATTAGGATTCGCTGATGTGTCCTTGGCTCTACTTCTCATATCTCCATGTGTGTCACATTTGTAGGGTTATGTTTACATTTGAAAGAACCTCTCCTTTGTTCGTGCTGTTGAACAGCAACGCATCTTGAAATGTTGATGGTTTTCCTCACAACCCTGCTAAGCTGTGTCTGACAGGGATATCTTCAGCTGTATTAGTGATCTCATTAAAAATATCTCCTCTTTATACTATTAGAGTACTTTATTACCCTGCTACACCTGACTGGTCTCTGCTTTTGAACATGTCTGTCATCGCAACCTGTGACGAGAGTTACCAGAAAAGTGGGTCATAGCCACATTAACAATCTCCACTTCTTTAGGTCATTCCAGATAATTGGTCTAACATCTGAGAAAACACCTCGACCACAATCAGATGAGATTTGTCCAGGTGACTTCCCACTGAAGGGTGTTCCCCACAGGATCTGTTGGGTCACTGTTGGGAAGGGGATTTCTAACGGCTACAAGAAGTTTCCATTTCAGTGATGCACTATGGATAGAGTTAAAACATGAGAAAAGGAAACTGCGCCAGAGAAAGGACAGCCGGATACACTTCCCCTCACAGCCAGCTCATCTGCAGGCACACTGTCAATGCACTTTGAAGAATGTTGAGAACTAGGGCTTGGATGAAGGCCATGTGCTACTGATAAGCACGTTCCAGCACGGTCAAACCTATTTTTATGCAAAGCATTCTCCTAAACTGATTTGTTTTATAATTATCAGTCACAATTTATGTTGTAGATTATGGGAAGGAGCGATCTGGTTATCAGCGAGCAGCAGTTTCATCTCAGAGTAAAAAAAATAAATACTAAAACCTGCACACCTATCACTTAAGTCATCTTTTGTTTCTAATAATTGTACCTAATATTTACCAACAATATGTCACAACAATGTATTTTTGTGTATTCAATATTTATTTCCTATAATCAACGTATCTACAAAATGTACCCTATACAATATAACCCACCATATCTGCAAGAATTGCAATTTTGCCTTTGTTTGTTATGCTTATTCTATACCACTTCTAATCAATGTCATTATATCTCATAAAAACATGTACACCTCCCTGGCCATTCCATTTTTTTTTCATATCTGGCAACTGTAACCTGACATCGCGACAATATATATACATATATATATATATATATACATGTATATATATATATATACATATATATATATATATCTGTGTGCATTATTATACTGATAAGCACGATTTGTCTGGAAACGTCATATCATAATGCCCAGTCATACCATATCTCACAATTGTGACTTTCTCTCACATTTTACATTTTCTTTCTGTTTCATGTATCAAGTTTACACTCCTCACCCAGTGTAAATTCCATTTCTTGTAATAAACCCCACCCCACAATTACCTGTTTTATTCGCTCTCACTAAGTCTTTCACAACATCATGATACAGTGAACATATAACATGATTGAAATCTCACCCATTCACTCAGTGATAAAAATTTATCGCTGCAACCCCGCCCATGCCTGCTCGGAAATGAGCCAATTATGAATTAGCAATGGGTAATCAGACAAATCGCTTGGAACCTCAGCAGCTTCGAAGGCAGCACGCAGAGATAATTGAGACTTTGTCAGATTCTATTATCGATAAACCCTCATCACCTTAAGCACCATTCTGCAAGAGACCTGGTCTCCTTCTCATAGCCAGTTAAATAATTTTTTTCAAAGTTTGTTTGTTTCAGACATGACCATGACTACAAGGTCACAACATTGACCGTGGATTCTGCAAAATCATTGTGGGCTGCTCCAGGTTTTGCTTTGGAAAGTGAAGTAGATATAAGTAAATCAATTAATGAACTTGAACTTCAGCAACCCTTGACCTTCGGGGAGAGGAGGCTGGACAAACAGATGGGGCCAGGATGTGTTGGTCGCAACCCCTGCTGTTTTCTCTATCAGCAGTGGAAGAGTGGAACAGGGGTCACCGCGTCAGAGGCCTGCAGCCCATCGGAGAGAGGAAGAGTAACACATGTAAGCAGACATTAACACTTTATATGAAACTCACACATGCAGAAACTGCACTACCTACAGAGAGAGAGCTTGTAAGCTGTTAGAATGAACCAGAAGCGAAATGGGGCCAGGTGAGGCCTGCATCTGGATACCATATGGCAGCTGAGTCATGCCTGGGGCTGCCACCAGGGGTTGGGAGCTGGCTCTGTAAATGAGGAGAGGGAGGTAAAACACACACTACTACTACTACTATTACATGATTTTTTCTCTTCATATACTGTATTAGCTGTTGTTCTCCTGCTTTCCCTTTTCCTCTCCCTCTCTTTCTCACTCTACCTCGGGCTCACACACGATCTTCTGAATACATAAGAATTGCTCTCTCAAGAGAGAGCAAGCCCCCCTTGGAGAGGCAGATTGCTCCCAGGGAGCAGCTGACCTGGGGCTAAACCTGACACCTGGGACACTTACTGTGATGCTGATGAAGAGTCTTCAGCCTAAGGGGTGACTATAAACACACTTCTCCATACAAAAAAAAAAAAAAAAAAAAAAAAAAAAGAGTGAGAGTGATGCTTTAAAATGCAAAACCTTTACCTCAAAAAATTATGCAAAGCTACATTCTACTTAAAAAATGCTTTCATGTCAAGTAGCTTTCCACTTGACTTTATAAGTAGCTTCTGTGCCATTGAAATGAAAAGTGAATCTCAAGATTAAATTTTTATGTGATTGTGATATATTTGTCCATTTGCTTTTTTATTATGACAGGACAGCTCAAGACAGGCTTGCAGCATGAGAAAAAGAGAGAAGTGGGAGATCAGGAAAGGTTTATCCAAAGAGCAAAAGTGCTCTATTTGTTGAGTGTTTATTATGTTGTGGTAGTCTTTATTCAGTATATAGATTATTGCTCTGACTTACATAATAAGTAGTGTGTTATTTAGCAGTTTTTATCCCTAGTGCAAAATTTCTCCTAACCAAAATTGCTGGATTTATTTCTAGAAAATGTCATGTCAAGTAATTTCTACTTGACTGCTTCATCCATACTTTGTATATTTTGAAATGTTCACTGTGAATTTTACAGAAGTTGTTTTTAGCAATGATGGAAAATGGCATACTTCTTTTTTTTTTTTTGAATGTCATATTTTTGGCCATTTGTTTTATTATGGACAAGACAGCCATGAGACAGGAAGCAGTAGGAGAGACTTTCGTATATAGTATACTAGTTTTTACTTAGAAATTGTATGTTTTAAGTGGCTCCACTTAGAATGTATAAGTAGCCATGTTTTTTTTATATTGCAAATGTTCACAGTGAACATTTCCCCAATATAGTTTTTCTCCCCCTCAATGTCATCATAAGTATTTTGCCCATTTGCTTTAATTTCTGAGTGAAAAAGGTTGTTTACAAGAAAAAATTCACCCTTTTTTTAGTGTGGCTGAGTAAGTTAAATATAACCTCAGTAGCTGTGTTCTGCATTTGTTCTGGACTTGTACTGTAGTGTTCTCTGGCACACTCTCAGCGTGAACATAAACTTATTTTACCTGTATTTTGTCATAGCACTGATGTTATCTTTTAGGCAGTCAATAGGCAGATACTGTAAACTCCAGTGGAATAGGTCAGCCTGTGACCTGACAGGTAAGAAGATCAAATCAGAAGTCGTAGACAAAAATGCACATGTTCAGAAACATGCAGGAATATTGAAGTCTGGTTTCGTTTTGGCATGCCCTGCATTGTTCAATACACAAAGGTCAGATAACCGCATATCATCTCTGATTCGACATGAAAACATGAATGCTTTTTAAGAGGGAAATAGTCGTGAGGAGATAAAGAAATAAAGCATTGAAACTTCTGCACACAACTCATGCCTCAAGCCATACAAGAAACAAAATGTCTTCTAAAAAAAAAAAAAAAAAAGGACAAGGATTAGATTAGTTTTAAGCAGTAATGTATATCTACATTACTTTAAACTAACCATCAACCCCTATCCTGCCATTATGAGAGAAAAGTTTAAAATAAATTATGCACTGGCTGTGATAAAATAAAGAGAGACAGAAAAAAGTGTTGTCCCCAATTGGTTCAAAAGCTGGAAAAAGAAAGAGAGACTGTAGACAAAATTATTCAACATCACCAATAAGTTATTGATGGTAAAACAGCTTCAAGGTAACAACATTCATTTGGTTCCCTTTCAGTCAGTCACTTTGATGCGTTGTGTTGAAGTTCCAACACTAGTCGATTTGGCAGCCGACACCTTTGACATTATTGAGAGAAGGCCGCTGAAATTGATGATCAAAATTTGTATAGCTGGCTTTTACAACTTCACACATCCAGGTATTAATAGGCCAGCCGGGCATTTGCTCACTCATTCTTAAGGTTCTTCAGAGCATCTCTTTGGGGAGATGCAGTTCTGAAGTCGCCACCTCAGTCTCCTCGTTGTTGGATCTATGGCACAAGCAGAAGTTTCTGCCTCAGCCCATACACAGATAAGTGTATTGAGAGCACCCCTGGGTGACAGTACTCCAGGAGGGGTAGCCCATTGATTCAGCAACAGCAGAGACACTTGGAGCCTGTGGCAGGGGATACTCGACCATTATGGACTACAAGCCCCCACCGCAGACCTGTGACGCACCATCTCTCCTCCTGAAACAAGCTGAACGCCTCTCTTCGCGCCGCTTTGAGGAACAAAACAGAACCACCACAGAAGACTAGGTGATGACGCTGTTCCAGACAACTGCGGAGGAGATCCTCAGCAGGATCAGTGCACGCGAAAAGCCCGGTCCTGACAACATTCCTGTGCTGCAGTACTGAGAGACTGGTGCAGTGGAACTCACTGATGTCTTCACAGACATTTTCAACATCTCACTAAGTCAGCCAGGTTGTCCCCACATGCTTCAAAGCTACCATCATTCCAGTCCTAAAGAAGCCGCCTCCATCCTGCTTCAATGGGAACTACCGGTCCCAGTTGCACTTACCCCTATTCTCATGAAGTGCTTCGAACCTGCTAGTCATGCACCATATCAAGTCTGCCCTCCCCCCCTCCTGACCCCCTTTGGCAGTTTGCATATCGGTCCAACAGCTTGACCGATGACGCTATATCACCACTGCCCTCCACTCAGCACTCACACATCTAGACAAAAAGACTCATACACCAGAATGCTGTTCATAGACTTCAGTTCAGCATTCAACACAATCATCCCTTCAACAGCTCATTAACAACCTGGTCCAGCTGGGTCTCAACACTTCGCTGTGCAACTGGCTGTTGGACTTTCTGACTGGAAGACCAGGCAATCGTACGGGTCGGCAGCCAACACATCAGCAGCACCATCACACTGAACCCTGGGGCCCCCCCATGGATGTGTGCTGAGCCCCCTCCTCTTCAACTCTGCTGACTCCACGACTGCACAACTGTCACACAACTCCAACCTCTTCATTAAGCTTGCAGGATGACACAACTGTAGTAGGTCTCATTAGCAACAGAGATGAGATAAACTACAGGAGCGAGGTGAGCCGCCTGGCTGTACGGTGCAGTGACACAATCTCTCTCTCTCTCTGAATGTGGAGAAGACGAAGGAGATTGTTGTTGCCTTCAGGAGAGTGCAAACTCAGCATGCTCCTCTGACGATCAATGGTTAGTTAGCGGCACCAAGTTCCTGGGTGTGCACATCACAGAAGACCTCTCCTGGACTGACAACACTGCAGCACTGGCCAAGAAAGCACAGATAGCGTCTCTACTTGTCCTCCGCAACCTGAGAAGAGCCAGAGCCCCGGGCCCCATCATGTGCACCTTTTACAGAGGCACCATCCAAGAGCATCTCTGGACTAGCTTGCATCATTGTTTGTGTATGGCGCTTCTGCAACGTGCTCCCTGCCGGAAGACTCTTCAACGCATAGTGGAGAGCAGCTGAGAAGATCATTGGTGTCTCTCTCCCCTCCTTTCCATGAACATTTATGGAATCTGCTCCACCCTGTAAAGCCGCTCTGTACTGCAAGAGCCCACCACTACACCCCACAAACAGCTTATCTTCAGTACTAAGGCCATCAGGGAGGAGACCGCGGAGTCTCCATGCCAGACCAGGCCACTGAAGGACCAGCTTCTCCATCAGGCCAGCTGTCAGGAACCTGAACTCCCTCACTGACCTTGCCGGCCCCCCTCCCCCCTGCCCCAGCATTTGCCCCAGGCACCCACTGACCTCTGCACCGCAGTCCACTTGCAAACCCCCAACCGCCACCACCCCAAGCTCCCCTACACACACGGGTCCTTCCACTTCAGTCTCACTTTGTACGCACAGGTCTGCTGCACTATACACCCTCTGCAGTAATTAACTAACCTCATTCTACTACCCCTCAATCTGTCATTTTAAAGTAAAGCTTTAATAAAGAACGGCGTCTCTGAGCTTTTTGACACTTTTTGCATCAGACTGAATAGCTCTCTTTTGGTAATTACAGTCATATAATCTGTACCGTTTGTTTACTTCACTGGTTTGCACACTCTGTCTGTCATGTGCCTTGTGCTTTTTAACTTTTACTTTTTTTATTATTTTTTATCATGACCCTTATTTGTATAGCGTTGTATTTTTATATTTAATCTGTATCTATCAGTATTTTTATGCTCTACTGTTAGTGTTATCTGTATGACACCAAGGGTCTGAGAGTAACGTACTTCACCCTCTGTATGTGCTTGCACATGTGGAAGAACTGACATAATAAAGCAGACTTTGTAGCTTGTGTAACTTTAATCTAGAATAAAACCAAGAAGTCTTTATTACAGCATTACAGTCAGAGAATAAAGAAAACAATAAAATACCACTTGACTGTGTGCAGGAGAGAGGCACTCACTAAAACAGAGCGAAAGTTTCCTAGTAATTGGGCAGTAAGGTTCATATGGGGCAAATATTTAAATAAAAAATACGCTATCCTTTCCCGTGTTTCCATCTTTTTCTAACATCAGTGTAAAAAAACATTGTGTGTGTCTAGGGCTGCAGGTTTCTCAGTAACTAATGGTGCTTACTATACCCTCTAAACGTAAAAGCAATATGTCCTTTTGTCTTTTTACAAAATACTGTTCAGTTTATTTTTACTTGTTTTTAAATTTTTTCATCATCTCACTCAGGTGCTTGTAAATTTGCTTGTTGACAGAGCACTCAGCTGATAAACTGGTGAGTGATTTTTTGAACTTCTGAGGCCCCGTTCCAGGTTTGCTGATTAAGAGGAGATTTATTCTTCAGATTGTTCAATCACACCATTTTTTTTTACACACAGAGTCAGCGACAACAATTTCTGAATTTTTTGTTTATAGTACCACTCCCTCTCCCCAAAAAAAAAAAAAAAACTCTACATAATATAAGTAGAAAGGAAAGGCTCAAATCTGTGTCTAGCAAAAGTTCTCACAGAAATATCCATCTCTTATTATCATTGCTCACTCTATTCCTTATCTGTTTTTCTTGACATTACTTTTGCTTTTGCTGGAACAGCTAAGTGAGAGGAAACATAGTGTGCTGAATTATGATCAGCATGTGTTTTCTTTTATAGAGAAGTTATTTGTGCTTATATGATGAGACCTCTGTAAATCAAAATGTCACGTGGTTTGATTTAGAGTGTGGCTTTTGGTTCTCAGTGTGGGTTCCTCTTAATGGGCCATTATAGATTAACTTATGAGGACAATTTGTGATCTATTAGCCATAGGAAGAGAGAAGAGTTGGATTGATTGAAAGGGATTCATACAACCAGAGTTTAGTGTCAATAACCCGCTAGCAGAAGATGAGTGCGGCTTCGATAAATTTGCTTTGATAGTTCCCTTTCAAAGCTGTAACTCAACATTACGCCAGCTAAGGCGTGATCATGGGGAACTCCTCCCTTCTCCACTTTCGCTGAAATCTTATGGGCTAACGCCGGTTAGGGACAACTGGCCAATTGTATGCCTTGTATGCAAATACTGACAGGTCAGCAGGCAGTATATAAATGCCTGGCAGCGGTAAAATTACATCAGAATCTCTTTCTTTCTTCACTCTAAGTCTTATCGTTTCTCATAGTGGAAGCTGCATTTAGAGGGACTACTCTCACTCCCCTTGTTTTTTTCCTCTCCGCGATCCGGTGGCTACATACATGCCTGCCAGATTTGCTACAAGTCCCGATGACTACTTCTGATCTTTCACTCAGTTCTGTGTGTCACCTGCCTGGGCCTCACCCATGCCGCCGCAGGCAGCACTCACGGGATTCATTAATGCGGCGCCCACCGCGCCTAAAGCGACGCAGATGCGCGGCCTCAGAGCCAGGAGAGAAATGGCTCGAGGCAGCTTAGCAGGGATGAGGCCCACTGCTACCAGCAAGCCGGGGAACCTGAGGCGCACTGGGCGAGCGAGCCACATGATGCCCGCCGCTCACTCCAGTCATGGAGCCTGCGCAGGTCCCACTCTTCTTCTGCACCTCGCCAGGCTCGGGGACCCGGCTGAACAGCCCACCGTGGCTTCCCCGCTTCCCTAACCAGGCGGCTTTGTTTCCAGCCGAACCAACCATCACGGTTCTTCAGCAAAGGCGTAATGCTGAGTTACCGCTTCGAGGAATGCCTCCGGTTACTATCGTATTTTCGGTTCCCTGAGAGCGGGGAATGAGACATGTCTGCTAAGCTGCCGTAGTTGCTGCTTAATCAGCTGTGCTGGCGCTCAGTCGGGATTCTGGCGTAATTTTGGCATACATGCATTTTATACTGCCAGCTGACCTGTCAGTATTTGCATGTTACAGCCAATTGTCCAGCTATCCCCAGCTGGCATTAGCCCATAAGATTTCTGAAATGCAAAGTGGAGAAGGAGGGAGTTCCTATATCACGTCTGTAGCTGACATAATGTCTCGCTACCGGGCTTCATCGGGGCCAAGGTTACGATAGTAGCCGGAGGTGTTTCTCCAACTTAGGATTTGCAATATTGCAGTAAATTAATTAACCCTCAGGAAATTCGGGCTAGCAGCGGATATTAATATGCATTTTAAGAGCAAATTCTCAAGTGACTAAGACCCGAAAAGAACTTAAATTACACTTTCAGTTTTGGTCATTACTGATAAAAAGCAATACTTGGTCTGCAGTGATCTTAATTTAGAAAGCAGCCACATTAAAATGAACTGTAACTCAATGAATACTCAACACAGAGGAACATGAGAGAGAAATATCTATAAAATTGATGGAAATCTATTTAAATTTCTTGAGATAAAGTTTCTTTTGCTACGGATCTTTTAAAGGTTTGGGGGTTGGTTTTTGTAGAAGTCTCTTATGTATACCAAAAGGTTGCATTTATTTGATAAAGAAGAAATGCACAGTTAGCGATTATGAAGTATGTCAGCTGGCAAATTTAAAATAACGCTATTTTTTTCTGTTTAATTTATTTTTTGAAATGCCATTTATATATCTCTGATGGCAAAGCTGAATCTTTTCATGCAGCCATTACTTCAGGCTTCAGTGTCACATGAGCTTTCAGAAATTGTCTCAGAGTTACTGAATGTAACCATGGTTCCCTCGAGTGAAAGGGAACGAGACATCAGCATCCTCTGGGGAGTCGCCATGGGGGAACACCTCGTTGTGACGTGTCTGAAACATACATTGAAAAAGAAACACCAGCGAAGTTGGCCAGCTTATTGGCCTCTGATACATACTGCCGGGCGCGACTATAAACAGGCACCGAATGCTGCGTCATTCACTTCTTAGGTCTGGAAACTTGGCGTCGAAGCATGTCAAAATAGCGACGACGCGGATGCACACATTGTCCTGGCAGCTTTCTAGTGGTAGCCTATGATAGACAGAAAGAAGTAGCTCTTCTACGGTTCTTTCAGATGCAGCTTCAAACAAAAACAGTCAGTTTGAAGAAGATGAAGAGAAAGAGATAGTCGCCAGCCGGTACTGGCGTCTACAGAGGCTGCTCATGACCAACTTCGTTGGTGTTTTTCAATGTATGCTTCAGACACTGGTCGCGGCGAGGTGTTCCCCATAGCTACCCCTAGAGGATATATTAGTTCAAAAGTTCCCCTTGAAAGGGAACTTTGATTTTAAAAAGGATGCTTCACAGTCATCTGTAGCAACAGTAAATTAACATCTGATGCTTTTTCCCCTCCACAGCACTAATTATGTCTCTTAACTTCCTTAAGTCATTATGGCTAAACACCTGCCACCGTGTGGATTGAATGGAAAGAAGTTGCTTGTCTATTCTGTGCGTTATTCTTGCTCAAGGGGGAAGGAGAGCTATATAGTAAGTTAACCCTCTGCTGGAGTCGCATTAACGGCAGATAATACGCGTTGGGGGGTATTACTACTCCTGATAACCCCTCAAAAGAACTTAAATTACACTCCTCAGTTTTGATGCGGTACAGATAAGTGCAATACATCAATCCAGATCTGTAAAGGGTCTATCACTTTTTTTGTATACAGACATAATAACAACAAAAGGCTTTGTGCACTTATAAAATAAAGATAACAAACAGGGGTGCTGTCTGCAGCCTTTGTCTGCGCTGATCTTCAGATACAAATCGTCCATTAAAATGAACTGTAACTCTGTGAATGCTCAGCGAAGAGACATGAGAGAGATATCTATAGAAAGCCTGGCCATGTCTGCTTTAAACTAAACAAAGTGCTGCCAAAAACAAATGTTACAGCGATCGTGAAAATCCATATAGAAACTCTGCTTAGCGATGTCCGTTTTCCGTCTCCCTTCATTATCTTCTAATCGCGACCCGCCCCCAGCCAGCTGGCGCTTTTGGACTGAAATGTTCACTGAAGCGCCAGCGTGACTTTTGAATCGCCCACACAACAGAAGACAAGCGTAGCGAGACTGTTCTTCAAGTTTTATTATTTACTGTTTGCTTAGCTGATGAGAGGAATAAGACATAATTCACCCCAAAAAGATGTGATGTGGTTGAGGATTTGAGATTGGATTTCCTCAGAAAAAAAGAATGAAGCACTTTTATTCAGCAGAGTTCATAAGCATAGGTAAGTCTCTTTTTATTTATTTATATACTTGTGCCTAGTTTTCACATAGCGTGTAATTTTACTAGTTAGACTTTCCAAAGAAGACTTTTTTCCAAACTTCTATAATTCTGACTAAATGTAATCAAGTGAGAAATATTATGAAGTTCAATAACAATATAGCTACTATACCATTCAAAAGCTTTATGTAAATAATATAAATGTAACAATAAATGTAGCTGTAACAAATGT